>NW_004524585.1:142703-154851 GCF_000260255.1 Octodon degus | reverse complement strand
AATAGCAATGAAACAGTTTAAAAACAGGTTAATAGAACAGTTAAAAAAATTTGACGCATTGCATATTGGTGCCTTTCTAGTAGTTTTTCAGAGAACAAGATACAGATCTTATATCTTGTCTAAAACAATTTTAGTGCAAATCTTTCTTCTCAATGAAAGAACTAAGAGAAAATAGCTGTATATCTATCCTATCTTGTGTATAAGGATAAACAGACAGACAGACAGACAGACAGACAGACAGATAGATAGATAGATAGATAGATAGATAGATGATAGATAGATAGATAGATAATTTTTATAACAAAACACTCCTTTATTTATATTCCCCTTTTTCATTTTGTGTTGTCAGAGATGGGTGTCCCACCACAGTTAGAGAAGCTGTATTTGGAGAAGATTTAAAGGACCTTTTCATGCTTGATGCCAGATCAAAGATTGTAGGTACTTCATTTCAGCAAACTAACTCAGTATAGTCCAATAGTCCATAATAGTATTGAGTTATTGGCACAACCTTGTCAGATAGCAAAAGTTACATTTTTAGTTATATAGGTCTCGCTTTAACTTGGTCTTAACCATCCAGCAGAAAAGTGTAACTATGAGGTATTAAAAGTAAAGCTATATTAACATTCTGAGCTATAAAAGGCTCAAGACAACAACTTCTTACAATTCTAAACACTTATATTAAAACAGTATAAGATGACATAAAAATCAGAAGATACTTGACAAAATTTATTGAATTCTAAGTAATTGTGATTATTGATATTAATATTGGAATATTTATGTTGAGCTATATTAAAATGTATAAGAACCTATTTAGTAATGCATAACTCACAATACACATTTTCTTAAAAGGCCATTTGAAGCTGAATAACATCAGTATAAAGTATTAAAATTGACTTGTACATTAACATGACCCTGCACCAAAATTTGATTTAATAATTTTCGAGATAGTATCACTGCTATAGTAAGTTAATTGGAAGTATTATTCAACATATTCCATTTAGTGCATTGTTTAACACTTACAGCTAAATGAATCATTGACCTTTTATAGCAATACATCACTAAAGAGTAATGTAGATTAAAAAATTACTACTTTTCTACCTGATAGATATCAAGATATTTTATATTAAATATATGTCCAAATTAGGTTTATAGAAACAAGTCTTGAAAAGAAGTAAATAAATAGATGAAATATATGCTTTTTGCCTTTGTGTCTTGAGCCAATGTTAAATTTTATCATTAGTTAAATTTCCAAATATATCAAAAGTATTTCAAGCTTGTATGATGCTTTGTACAATACTGGATTTGAGGCTTGTATAAGCTTTAAAAGGTGAACTATATTACATTTACTTCAGAGATTCTTTTATGCAGTAAGCAAATTTTCACACCATTAAAGAGATAATAAAATAAGACAATCATATATTGCAACCTATTCTCTAATCTTAAATCAGATACAAGAGACTATTATAAAAGTCTATATAGTAATTAAATATTTATGTGAGCATGTATATGTTATTGAATTTAGCATTATTAACATCTTTGAATAATTCACGTCCTTAGATATAAGAATGAGAAAATAATGTTATGATAGAAGCAGATACATTTTCCACAATGTGCAAATAACAAATGTGTTTGTCTTTATACTTTATGCCATTTCCATGGAAGAATAACATTGTTTCTGCTTTATCTATTTATCCTGTGAGTTTAGCTTCACTGTTTTTTATCTTACTATTGTGTCATTTGAATTGATTATCTTCCACTCCCAAGAATTAATATTTTAGAAAGAAAATTTATAAGAAATAACCACTTACCCTCTCATTGTTCCTTATTTAGCTGATAGACAGAGGCATGCTTGACGTTAACAGTCTTCCCATAGACTGTACATAGTTCCATCACATTGTACCAATTGAATAATATGCAATTAATTGAAAGGAAAATGTGATTAGGGAAGTTCTCATTCTCTTAATTTCCAATTTCTAAAATGGTAAATAATATTATTCTATAACCAATTAGAGAGTCATTTCTCCATCGAAAATGGTAGAGGAGTAGATTAAAACACTATAGAGAGGAATAAGAATATTTACTGCAGGATGCAAAAAAATATTATTGTTATGAAGGTCATTTTTTAAGTAGAGGGATTTTTTTCTGAAAATCATCATCACAACCCCATTACCCATGCATTAAGGCTATCTTCATCAATGCTAGACTTCACAAGAAACCTAAGTTCAAGTGGGCCTGATAAAATAGCTGACATCTAATGGAGTTCTGCTTTTGATTAAAAAAGAATATTTCCAAGTTAGCCAAACAACAACATTCTTAGCATTTGATTCACTCTAGGCCAGCTGGCAAGTTAATATCTGAGCATACTTTCTTTCTGGAATTCAATTCTGAGCATCACACTTGGTGAAATTTTCTATTTTCTGCTTCAATATTACATTGAAATTGTCTTGTCATAGTATTTCTAATAGTGAATGATAAGTAGACACTCAACAAGATATTTGTTTGTTTGTTTATTTATTTATTTATTTATTTATTTATTTCGTACCAGGAATCAAACTGAGGACCTTGAGCTTGCCAGGATTTTATGTCACTGAGCCATTTCCCCAGCTCATCAATATTTTATTACATGCTAAATATCATGTAATAGCCATTACTTCCTACTAAATAGAGTTACTCCTAGTCACACTAGATACAAAAAAGCCACTGAAGTTTCTCAGGGAAGAAAAGAATAGAGAAAAGAAAAAAATATAATGAATAAACAATTATTTAAAATATTTACACTAAGCTGGCCAAATAGCTCAGTGGACTAAAACACCTAAAAGCAGGTGCAGGGGCTAGAAATTCTATCCCCAGGCCTGTCTTGTTAGTCCCGCCCCTGGGGCACACTGAGATGGCAATTGACACTGGGCGTGGTGGAGCACCCCTGTAATCCCAGCTCTTGGGAGGCTGTAAGCAGGAGGATCATTATGAGTCCGATCTAGTAGTGAGACCCTGAACACCCTGTAGACCCTTCCCTAAAATACAAAAAATTAAATAAAATATTTCACTATGTTACATAATGAAAGTTACATATTGATTTTATCTTCTTTCTTGTATTTTTTACATGTTGTCAAAACATTGAAACATTAAAAGGAAGAGAATAGACAAGCTTAGAAGTTTTTTAGCTTATTGTAGAAAGTATACTCTGTGTTCTATTTATTTCCTTCTGAAATAAGTTATAAAGCAATTTATATTCATAATTGAGATGCATTTCAGCTCTGATAAAGTGCATGTATGAGGATAATATATATGCTACCAAATTGCTGTACCAGGTGGTTCTTTATGGCCCTGATATCTGACCTAGGAATTGAAGAAGATATAGAAAAGGAAGTGATGGTATAGATCTCTTGATGGTAGAAAATAATGCCTTATTGGGTGAGTGAGGACCAGTAAAGAAGGTTTCTCGAGGTCCTGAGGTTAAAGGGAAAGGTGTCTTTAGTACTCAAAGTAACAAGTTTGATCCCACCCCATGTAGATTTGAAAATTTGTTGTATGGAAAAAACACTTGAATTTTATACTAGATATCAATGCAGTAGCAGAAACAATCGTACCCATGTAGTTGTTCAATATTCTGCTTCCTAATCTCCTTTCACAGAGGTATTTGTCTTGTGGAGATGTTGGAGTAAGTTAGATAATACAACAAAATAGTTATCACTATGCATAACACTAAATTAAACATAAAAACATATGAATTACATATAAGGTCATGTTTTAAACATTCAAACAGCTCTGTTAAAGGTGATCCAATAGTGTATCTATCAAACACAATTTCATTGATGTTCTTATTTAAGAAATTGTGTGTGTGTGTGTGTGACCTCGGAGATCCATTAGACAGTGTCCAACGTTATTCCTCAAAGTGGAGAGGAGAAAACTTGACTCATCTCACGCAGGTGGCAGTTTGTAGTTTTTCTGACTTCTGTCACAGAAAATGAATTTTCTAAACTCAAGATACAAAGAAGTTTACTAGACAGAGTTTTAAATGTAATCACTCAAAACAAATGACAGCCCTTAGAGAAAGGCATTGTGGCCTGGACTCGGTATACTTATGCGCTTTCTTGGTTAGAAATCTAAGGAAAGATGGGATTAAATTTACAAATGAAAGGTGACAGCCCTTTCTACAGGGAAAGGGACACATAATAAACAGAAGGGATGACCTATTTAGAGGTAGAAAGGCCATTTTTACAAGGGATAATCATCAGCCTCAGCTTACTTTAGCTATGAAATGCAAATAGATAGATATAGATAGATAGATAGATAGATAGATAGATAGATAGATAGATAGATGATAGATAGATAGATAGATGATAGATAGATAGATGATAGATAGATAGATAGATAGATAGATAGATAGATAGATAGATAGATAGATAGATAGATTTAACTATCTATTGAGAGTTTTCTGGAAATGGTAAAGAACTAAGTTTTATATTATGAAGCTAAAGTTATTCTTAACAGTGAAATATTTAAGTTACAATTTGCCTTATTTCTTTTCTAGCTCCTTTCATTCTGTGTATTGTACATTAAGTCAAGGGTAAATTCAGGAAAATTAGCAATGAATATCCTTAAAGGGACAAGTTATAACTGCATAATTCCAGAGAATTCATCTATTCTTAGAGTTCTATACTTATTAATAATCTGAACAAATCAATTGAAAATCTGCTCATCAGCTTTGCAGATGATACTAAATTAGGCAACCTCATTAAAGACTCTAAAAGTGAGAACTGCAATGTTAAATGAATTTGACAAGCTGTAAAGGAGGCTTTTTCTCTAAAAGTTAAATAAATAATATATTCATGATAGCATGTTTTTAGAACTTTAAAGCAGAACAAACATAGAATGTGAAAGTCTTAGACAAATGCAGAAAAGACAGAAACTAAAGCCAAATTTAAATGTAAGCACAAAAATAGAGATAGTAACATATTACTTTATGGCAGAAAAGCACCATATTTTAAATACAATTTAAATTTGTGCTGAATACACATCTTTCTGGAAAGTATACATTATTTTTATAGACAGCTAAGTTAGGTAGAAATATTGTAGGTGGTCAGACAGAGCTAGGTCCTCAAGGGAGTCAGTGAAAATGATGAGAACACATTGTAACTGCAGACACAACTGTTGAAGGCTGGGTTTCAAGATAAAGTCATAAGTACCAGGCCTACATACACTTTTGAAGAAAAAATTAACAATTATATTCATACTCACCTGGTCCAATGAAAGCTAGGTAGAAACCAGTCACCCCAATGAGGGACTAAAACCCCCATGGTCCTTCTCTGCCTGAGTATCTTTGGTCTTTCCATGCACACTTTCTATGTGACCTGCTTTCTCATTGGATTAATGTCACTTAAGTGGCTATAATTGTAATCTTCTTTGCTGATCATAGTTTTAACCTTTGTCTTACCTACCTTGTAATTTTATTTTTGCTTGTGACCTCTACTTCTCCTTAGAATTCATTTTTTTTTATTATGGGGAAAATGAACTCAGCATATCTGACATCTAGAAGATTGGGTGTTATATTTATTTCCAGTCTATCATTGGGAGGTTCCACCAACATAAGTGGAAGTATGTAAGCGTGATTTTCTTTCACAGATTCTGGATTGTTACTCTTATTTAGGCAACCACAAATTGCTATGCATTTTTGTCATTTAATTTATTAACATTTATGCTGCTCCTTTTTTACAAAAATGATACATTTAAATTAAGAACATGGAAGTTTATGATATTTCTGTGATTGAACATTTTACTTTTGTAGGCAAGTTCTTGTGTTTCTTTTTTCCATATGTTGCATTTGGTCTTACAGTTTGTTTTATTTATTGATGTTCTTTGCTAGATTTATTTAACTTATTTTGACAGTTGTGATTTGTTATTGCAACTTAAACAAGAATACTACGGAAAGGTAACTTTAGAGCATACCCTAGTGGACTTTGATACTATTCAAAATATTAATTTATGAAATATAAAATGAGACTTTTATAAAATCTAGTTATTAACAAATATACATAGCATTAAGAAATCAGAGAGTTCAACTGCCAGTTAAAAGGCAATAGTGTTCCAGTCATTCTTTGACTTGGAGAACAAATTTCACAGGGACACTCTGTTTAGGTCCCTCCTCTACACACTAGAGGAGAATGTCAAACCTGTTCTGCCCCATTTCCTTTGAGGTCTGATTTTCCATGTTATGAGAATGCAATCTTAGCTCTTGAGGTTTCCCAATTCTCACCTTTCCAGGCTGAGGGTGATAATTGAAGGGCAAGTTGTCTCAGCTCACCATGAGCATGAATGGAAGAGACCTCTTTTTTTCTGACCTCATTTCTGATATTTCCTGTCACTTTGTACTTTCCTTGTGTATGGAGACATTTTTCTGTGAAAGATCAGAGAAGAAGAAACTCTAGACTCTCTCCATATTTCCCTCCTACCTAAAAACTAAGAAATTTTAAGTGGAGTCCATAGAATATGAGAATTTGCTAATTCCAAAGTCATGAAATAGTATTGCTGGTCTGGACACTAGCAAATGGCCAACCTCTGTAGTGCTTTAAAGCTCAGTCAGATGCATCTACTATTACTGAGCCTGAGGTTCTTCACATTTGTTTCCAGTGACCTCAGGAGGATGAAACAAGATCTAGGAAAGTTGTCAATAGACTTTGATAAGTACATTGACGTCTTTAAGGGGCTTACTTAGACCTATGAACTAGACTGAGAAGATTTGATCAAGCACTAACTTTTGATGAGAGACAAGCAGCACTAAGAGCTGCACTTACATTTAAAGTTGAATATCATATTGATATTTTTAAAAATCCAGAAGATAAACAGATTGGAACCCAAGAAGTCTCAGCATCAGAACGCTACTGGCCTGCCAACAATACAGGAGATTATAATATATGATGTGTTCAGATATGTATACTTGAAGGTCTAAAAAGGATAGTACTCATATTTTGGAGAAGTGGTTTCCTACAACTTGGCATTTTAAAAAATTTTCCCAAGTTACAGCCCTATAATTAAAATGATACACTGTTATGCATCCACTCAGAGAGCTCACTAGCCGAGGCATCTGTGCTCATCTGAATTCTCTAGCAGACAGAGATTGTAAAGTCTCTAGGTCTAAGGCACAGTGTTGTAGCCCTTAGGTAAAATAGGCATTGTCATAACTAAGGGAGCCTGTACACTGAGGGAAGAGAGAATTAAATCAATACTTTAATTCTTGCCAACCAAGATACTAAAGCAGCTAATGGGATTCCTAGAATTTACAGGGTTTTGTTATCTTTGGATAACAAGATATGGAGATTTCTTGACCCCTATAAGAGCTTATAAAGAAAGCTAAAAGACAGATACTTATATTTTAACCTTGTAAATTGATTCCCAAACAACATTCTGGAAGTTTAAACAAATGTTTCTAAATGTCTCAACACTGTACCTACTCACAAAGCACCACAATTGAATTTACATGGTCGTAAAATGTGGGGTGTGGCTTTAGGAACACTTACACAGGATTCAGCCCTTGCTCAAGAGCTTGTAGAGTATCTAAGTCATGTATTAGACATGGTAGCAAAGGGATGGCCTTCAGACCTTACAGCTGTATCTGCTGTAGCTTTCCAGGTATCAGAGGCAAGCAAGCTGACTTTGGCAAAGATCTCGCTTTATTTATACTTCACAATGCAGCAGGATTTCTTTCTTTCAAAGGAAGCCTGTGGCTCTCAGACAACTGATTTCTTAAATAGCAGCCTCTAATTCTGATAGGATCTTCCATTCAGATAAAGACGTGTTCCTCCTTAAATCCCAACACATTTCTACAAGAAAAAGAAAAAAAAAACTGAGGCTAAAAGACATAACTTCTAATAAGTAATTCTCCATGTTCACAGACCGAAAAGACTTGTTAGATACACCCCTTACTGACCCTGACTTGACCCTCTACTATGATGACAATTCCTTCATGATAAATGGGACAAGAAATGCAGGTTACATGATAGTGATTCTACATCAGACACTTGAAAGTTCCTCTTTTGCCCCAGGAACTAGTACGCAGCTAGCCAAACTCATATTTCTGATAAGGGCTTTATAACTCAGTAAAGGACAAGAAGATAGTATTTCTGCTAATAATAATTTATGTAGTGAACTCCAACTATAGGAGAACATAGCAAAAATTCCCCTTTATGTTGGCAACAAAGAATATTTTTATTGGCCCAATTCTACGAAATATTTAGGATGAACACTGTTAGATCATTGTATGTGTACCATAACATTACAGATCAAAGACCGATTTGCAACAGATTGGTTTAATTGCCCTACAGTTAGATGAGTAGCCCCCGTTGGTGATGACTACTGGTGCTGTGGAAAGAATTTGTAAACTTAGCTCCCTCTGGATAGATAAGGGTGTACATCCTGGCATTTGTGTGGTTACAAGGTAAGAGTATCAAAAATATTTACCAATTTTTTTGGCAAATATACCAATAGGGTAACTTCAAACTTACCCCATCAATGACACTGAAGGTATAAATGTTGAGTCATTGGTATAATAGTTTGGTTCTTTCTTTCTTCCTTTCCAAGGATTAGAGAAATGCCATGTAATACATAGAAATTCTGGCTAACTATTCAGAATGGGACTTACACAATACCTTGACTCTCTCCTAAGTGAAAAATATAAAACTAATGAGGCAAGCACTCCTCATTATAAGGTTGCATTAGACATCCTAATAGGAGCATGTAGGGGTACTCATAAAGCTCTGAAAGCCAAGTGTTGTACATGCATTCTTGAACATTTTGCTAATATATTGACTGCTTTTGAAAATATTAAGCAACAATTTAATATTGTCTGGATCTTCTTACCCTTGTTGAGAGAGACTATTACTGGCTTTTCCTGGTGGAAATATTTCATAATACTCTTGTTGATCTTATTTGGCCATGTACACTTAATTATTTCTTTGGCATTAACTATTTGAATGTTCTCCAGACCGAAAGCTATATGCCTGCCCAAGATGAGAATGCCTGGAATCTATTGAAGGCCTTGAGATAGACCCTCTAGAGTATCTCTGACTGTGGATCACAGCTATGACTCTCTTCAGCCAGAAGTGTCTGGAACAGTAATTGCTCTTTATCCACCTCACAACAGTTAAAGGTATTTCTTCAGAGGTAGGAATACTGTAGATAGCTAATTGAAGTATAAATATTGTAGGTAGTCATACAAGGGTAGGCCTTCAATGGCGTCAATGCAGAAATTGAAAACTTGTTAAAACTGTGACTAGAGGCACATCCTTTGAAGGCCAAGTTTCAGATATCTTGCCTTCCTAAGGGATATGCAATAAATTAAAGATTATACTCACCTGGCCTGATAAAATCTAGGTAAAAGTCAGTCTCCCTAGTGGGCAACCTGGAGCCCCGATCCGTCTCTTCCTAGAGAAGGTCTTTGTTCTGTTCATGTACACTTGCTCTATGACCTACTTCCCCATCAGCTCAATATCACTTAAGTGTCTATACATATAACTTTATTGGTTGATCAGTTTTGACCCACATCATACCCAGCTCATGATTTTGCTCTATAAAACTTCTTTTGAGGAGAGAAAAGTGGGTTTATTGACAATCCAATTTCAGGTCGTTGCCTCATTCAGGAGCTATTTCTCTCAGTAAATTATTTCCTACTATTAACCCCACTGTTTCTTGGAATTGATTCTTTAACTTTGAGAAACACAAACTCTGTGTATCTAACCTAGCCAATTGGAAGTTACACTTATTTCTCCTACAGCAATTATTTTAAAAATATTTAATTACATTAGTATTGCCCTTAATCAGTACATTATAAATTATGTTATAAATTTCTTCATCTTAAAAATCAATTCAGCTTTCTAAAAATTCACCTAACTTATAAAAATCTTATCCAGAAACCAGTATGTTCTTTTTGTGATGTTATTCACAGCTACAATAGAGACAACTTTCCACCATGTACTGCTTTTATCCCTTAAATGAATATTGAGATTATATCACTTTACTGTTGCATGTTTAAGTACAATTTATTAAATGAAGCCACATTCTTTGTATAATAGACACATTGTGTTTTCTGATAGGTTGAGACGCCAAGGTCTTGGTTTTTCACCACTGGATAATACAACTCTTAAAGCACATTTTGGCCTTCTAAGAAAATGAATCCTCTTACCATAGCAATAAATTGAAAATGTTGGCAATAACTGAGGTGATTTTTTTTTTTTAATTTTCTGGAAGGGTCTACAGGGTGTTCAGAGTCTCACTACTAGCTCAGACTTGTAGTGATCGACCTGTTCACAGCCTCCCAAGAGCTATGATTATAGGCACATGCCACCATGCCCACTGTCAATTGCTGGCGCAGCACATCCTGGGGTCGGGGCCAGCATGGCAGGTCCAGGGATGGAACCCCTGGCCCCTGTGCCTGCTTTCATGCATAACTGAGGTTTTGTAGGGCCCAGGGTTGTCTTTCATGGGACAGAAATTTCAAAACCTGAGTTTGCAAATCCAGTAGACATTTATTTTTGAATGTTAAAAACTATTAAGTTTTCAATCTAGAATGTTTTTATGCAAATATTTTAAATGTTTTCTTTATACACTTCGCACTTATAAGAAAAGAAATTATACAGAGGAAACTTTTATGTGATATGATACAGAATTTCCAATAGCTGTACATCATTTTATGAGTTTTGTGTCTAATAATATATTATTCATTGGACAGTACATATTACACTGCATACATCTGAACCACTCTGCGTTTGTAACTTTCATAATCACAGGCATTCTACAGATGTAAGCAACTGGCTGCTTGATTATGTCTATTAATCCATCCTTTCTTTTCTGAACATTTATTTAATAAAGTATATGTTGTTTTATTATAACAAACTTTGTACTTCACATATAATAGTTACAGAATTGTATTGATATTTTAAAAACTCTTGTGCATGTAAGCTGCATTGTGTGTGATTTTTAATTTACAATATAGAGTTCTAGAGTACCTGTTCTTATAAAAAGGCTGCATTGAAAATGAGTGCAATGGGGAAGGTTAAGGTATTTCTGTTTTGAAGAGGTTTATTCCTAGAGTCACCTTGAGAAACAATTACTGCTGTCATTCCTCACAGAGGAAACCTGGGCTTGGGGTGGGGGTTGGCATATTCAAAGTCTTACAGTGAACAATGTGTTAGAGACTGTTCCTGGCACTGTGGACAACAGTATTCCCTCCTGGGTCGACCAAATAGCTCAGTGGATTTAAGTGCCTGCAAGCTGGAGCAGGGGTGGGTGGTTCAATACCCGGGTTTGCTGTTCTAACTCTGCCCCTGGGCACACTGAAATGGCAATTGAGACTGGGCATGGTGGCATGTGCCTGTAATCCCAGCCCTTGGGAGGCAGATCACAATGAGTTTGATCTAGTAGTGAGACCGTGAACATGCTGTAGACCCTTCCCTAAAAAATATAAGCCAAACAAAACAAAACAGAACAATGTTTCCTGCTACACAGTCCAAGCAGTCCTAAAGAAATTGCCCTTTTGTGGGTCACAAACTGAAAATCAAACCGGGTTTGCTTAATTTTGGCTCTGAGTATGTGCATTTTCATTACCCACAAAACTTAGTAAAACTTTAATCTCAAATGTGCTAAACTCATTAAGAAAAATAATTTCTCACTTAAAGTGTTGTGGTGAGATTTTGGGGAGAGGAATGTGTTGTGTAAATTGCAGGTTAAATCATGGAAGAAAATGTGAATCTTAGAAAACATAGCAGGAATAATAATCTTTGAAAACAAGGAAGCTACCATACTACCTATTTCTTCTGGTGTTGTTTAGAGTTTTAAGGAGACTAGTGTGTCAGGACATCAGTGTTAAGTGGGCTGGTACATACCTTTCATTTTCCAAACTGACAAATCCAACATAAGCAGCCAGTTCTCAGCTCTAATTTGCCTCACCCTAGAAATAAGACAACCTTCTTTTCTATTGGTGCATCTTTCCTCAGTTTCTTTCACTGGATTCTCCATTTGTCATACATTTATTTAAATTTAGCACAGGGTCTACAGAGTCTTACTACATAGTTCAGATTCATAGAGATCCTCCTGTTTTCAGCCTCTCAAGCGCTGGGATTAGAGGCACTTACCACCATGCCCAGTCTCAATGGCCATC
>NW_004524585.1:135586-140423 GCF_000260255.1 Octodon degus | reverse complement strand
TTAATTTTCTGAGCTGGATTTAGCATCAGTGCATTGCTTTCTTTTTCTTTCTGTTATGGTCTAGATCTAATATGTCAACTGACAGTCTTAGGTGTTAGGAAGAGGAGTGGACCACACAGGCTCTACATGCCCCAAAGGGTTGACCCTTCAGAGAGTTCACAGCTGAATGTGCTGCTAGAAAATGGGGCTGCCTGAGGATCCTGGGCGCCTGCTGGGGGCAGGTGTGTCTGCATCTCAGCTCCTCCCTGCCCACTCTGCTTCCTTCCATCTCACCCTCCCACCCTGCTCTCTCTGCCTGAGAGCTACTAACCGTGTATAGACTGAAGAGTCAACTAAATCTCTTCTTTAACTTGCTAATCTTGGGTATTTTGTCAAAGCTACAGGAACTGAACTAAGGCAGTTTCCAAACTCAATCTATCCCTTCCTGCTTTCCTCCTTTCCTGCTTCTTCTTGTCCTTTGATTTTTAATGATTTTCAGCATTGATTTTTCTTTGTGGTCTTAACAAGATTCTCCATGAAGTAATTTATATATCTGCTGTCATATTTCTGCAGAAACCTTCCTCTCTCACTTGTGTACAAATAGTACATTTATTTAATAAAGATACAGATTACCATTTTGTACATAGATTTATGGATAGCTTTATTTGAAATAAGATAGAAATATAGGGCAAAAGTATATTTAGGTAGAAAAGTCTGCATGAAAGCAGAAATCCAATGCCACCAATCATTAAAATTTCATTAAAAAAACACCAAAAAACAAACAAACAAAAACCAAAACCAAGCTAAAACAAACAAACAAACAAACAGAAAAAAAACAAAAACAAAAACAAAAAAAACTAGGGCTGTATCTGAAATAGTGCATGTTTTTTTGTTTTTTTTTTCCTGGAACCAAGGGTTGAACTCAGCACCTTGTGCTTGCCAGGCAAGAGCTTATTCTACTGAGCTATCTCCTTGGCCAGTGCATGCTCTTGAAAAGAACAAAATGCACAAAAATAAATGTTCCCAAATGCTAAACAGGATAAGATACTGGAAATCAAATTAACTTAGTGTGCTGAAATGATAGGATTCTTATTTGGAAATATAAATAAGTAGAGTGAATTAAAGGTAATATTAGTATCAATCTTTGAAGCTTTCCTTTTTTAAGAATTTTTTTTGTGCATGTGTGTGTGCGCATGTGTGTTTGTGCACATGCAGTCATATGTGTGTGTTTGTACATGCACTGATGTGTGAGTTTGTGTGTACTTTATTAAAATTCATGAAATGTGATTTATAGTTAAAAATAAAATTTATACTTCAGATGAAGGCAAAATTATAGTTTAGGAAATACTTTCATCTCTAGACCTGTGGAAGACAAATAAGAGCCCTCTGAAGATTGAAAGAGCAAAGGGCTATGGTTCAAAAGGACTCAATATTCAGAGGTTAAATTATACTTAATTGAATAAAGATAAAGGAATATCCATGACTTTAAGCCAGATCTGACTGTTTTAAGAGCTATTCTGAAAAATCAGGGGAGGCATTAATGGCTTTCTATCACAGAATATGGTTGTGTACCTTGAAGGAAACGGCAGACAAAGAACTTGGAAGAATCACAGGACTAGTTTCCTGAGGAGAAAAAGTCAAGACACTACTGGGATATTCTCTTGAAGCTGCAATGTTGTGGGAATGACTGCTTGGCAATATGATTCGTAATTTCCAGGTGATAATAATGAGACTTGATTAGACATATAAGAGAAAAAGAAGAAAAACGAAAGAAAATAACCATAGTATTGTCAGATTCTCCACCATAGTTGCCGATATACACATAGTCTAGGCTTAAAGGATTAGTTGATGTTATAACCATCTTTGTAGCTTTCAGATGTGTTTGGAGCAACATATTGTCCCTTTGGAAAATTTAAGACCATACAATTCATCAAACCCCAGTCACTTACTACTAAATATATTTTCTCATGTTTGTCTAGTCTTACTAGCTTGACTTAGATTTCCCAAAGCCTCCAGTCATCTGTCTTCCCACTTATTTTAACCATGAATCTTGACAATTGTTCTCACATTTGCGTTAGGTTGGTGCCATCTTTCTAAGTGGTCCTGTTTCAGAATCTTAAAGTTTGCAGATAGCTTCATTGCTCTTTGTGTGGGTTAGGACATTTATGTATACTTTCAACCTTTTGCTGTAACTTTAGCAACACCTCTTAATTGAGGTATTATAAATAGAATGTGTCATTCAAATAGATATTACAGTGTATACTCTAATTCCACCTAGAAATTCAAAGAACATCTATCTCAGGTTGGAATCTCACTTCACATCATCATAGCCAGGTCATTTTTGGCACTGTAATCCCACTGACATTCTACTGAAGCAATCGACCTTTCCTCACAAGAATGGGGAGCAATCAATATCTATAGAACTTGTATATGAAGCTTCAATTAAAATGATTTAACATATTATAGAAAGAGTGCTTTATAGATATGAAAAAGCACAAAGCCATAAGAAACATACAAAAATATGAAATCTATAGACATTTATTCAATGTGTTGTGGAAAGGGACATATTAGCTGGTTTTATAAATGTATTTTGCACAGACTCTCACTATGCAGCTTGGATTCATAGTGATGCTCCTGTGTTCAGTCTTCCAGCACTGGGATTGCAAGCATGCACCACCACACCCAGATTCAGTGGCAGGCTCAGCATGCCCAGGGGCGTGGCCCATGCACAATGTGGTACCAGGGAATAAACCCCAGGCCCTGTGCTTGCCTAAGCAGGTGCTTAGACCACTGAGATATCTCACGGTCTTATATTTATGGACATTCTTTTCACTATAAATCTCTTGTCTTCTCTCATGCTTTCTATCCAAGTGTGTGTATGTAAGTACCTTCTTATTCATTTCTTTAAAAAAGGAGAGCTGTACACATTCAATTCTAGCTTGTGCCCCTCCTTGACAGAGTTCCCATTTTAAGGTTAGTTGAATAATTATACATTATTAGCAGGTAGCCTGTTTGCTTTTTACCATAAATGTTATTTGTAAATACTATGGTAATGGTATGTTAGGAAAATTGTTTATTAAACTTTTGAAGTGACAATTTTATCAGATTTTTTATTTTTATTTTTATAACATCAGATTTTTTCATTTTGTGTAAAATGGTATTGACCGACTGGATTTAAAAACTGAGAAATTCTGCCTATCTTAATATAATAGGTCATCTAGTGGGAAGTTAGGTATGCAATACAGACACTGGTGATTGTTCATGAAAGGTGCAGTGTGAATTATATATCCAACAGAAGATGAAGTTTTTGCTTCCTTTTTTTATGTGAGGTGTCAAAATTCCATTAATATAGGAAAGGTAAAAAGAAAACCTGCTGGGAACTTTGTAAAATCTGTTCAAAACATCATCCAAAGAATCTGTAGTAAGCAGCCTATTCGCAGACAGCTGATGGTAGTGTAAAAGGCAGACAATAGCAAAGCCATCTTACTGGAAGGCACTTAAGGAATGCGGATATTCATCCTTGGATCTGTCAGCCATCTCAACGGTGAGGGATCTGAGGTGCAAAGTATGTTCTTATCTGAGGAGCGATCTGAGTGAAAGCCTTGCACAGTCCGTACTGAAACGACTAGTCTGTCAGAATGTAAACACATGTTCTGTGTCTCATGGTATGCTGCTGGGACACAGCCCTATGTGTCTCTTGAATCTCTAAACAGAAGCAGAGACCATTCCAATCTCCATCCTAAAGTGTATTTTCAAGGATTTCTATATACCAAAAGACAGGTTTGTTTACTGTTCAGTTCATATAAAGATGATGATGTTATTTGGCTCAAAATTAAGATAGACAAGTTTGTGATTCATTAAAATGTACGGGATTGGACGGCCAGATAGCTCAGCGAACTGAAGCACTTGCTTAGGCAAAGCACAGCTGCTAGGATTCGATCCTGGCATGCCATGCTGGCCCTGCACGCTGAAAGGGCGATTGAGACTGGGTGTGGTGGAGCGCTCCTGTAATCTCAGTGTTTGGGAGGCTGAAAACAGGAGAATCAGTATGAGTCCGATCTACAATCTACGTAGTGAGACCTTGTAGACACTGTATTAAATAATTTTTTTAAAAAAGTATGGGATTTTTCCTAAGTTTGAAATGGGATCTTGGTGACACTGACCCTGGTGTGTACACCTTCCACTTGCCCCTATCAGTTTTCCCCAAAAGCCTTGGAGCACAGAAGACTTAGTGTGATGTGAATTCATGGAGTTGTTAAATTGTGACTAAGAAATGCACTTGTGTCTGGTCCAGGAATCTCACGGATTATAAAATTTACCAAAATGTAACATTTCTTAGTAAAGATCAAATGGATCTTGTATGAATTTCAAAATATTTCTTAGCCACAGTCTATGTCCATGAAACTATCCAGTGGCAATATGGAGACTCCAGAAGAGGAATATTACAAACCTCACCACTGAGAACTATATGTCTACCGCTCAAAAGATAAGGCAGAGAGACAGACCCACTCGTCCTTCAGCAGAACACAGAGCTCATTAAGTTGTGTGTCTATTTGAATCAGAGTAAGGGTACAAAAAAGTAATTACAAGTTACATCTCTTGGGATTCTGGTCAAAATTACATGAACTATTTTAAATTGAGTTTTACTATAGCAAATTTAGATTTTATTATTGAAGATTAGATTCTGTAATATGAAAATGAAAATCTAGAAACAAATTTACAAACATAATTACATATATGTTCACCACATTGAGTTAAAAGGTTTGAAAATTGCATCAAAATGCATATGAATGGGCCAGGGAAGTAGCTCAGAGGCTTAAACACTTGCCTGGCAAGCAGAAGTTCCTGAGTTCAATCC
>NW_004524585.1:110988-134351 GCF_000260255.1 Octodon degus | reverse complement strand
TATCTGAATATTATTCATACATTTTTCCCTTCCTTCTTTTCTCCTCTCCCCTAACCCAGTTGTTATTTTCCTTTGAACAGTTTCTTTCCCTTTTGCTATGTCTATTTTGCCGTTTAAATATTTTTTATGCTTTCACTATCTTACAGTAGGGAGACATTACAAGGTTTATATATGCAAGTCTGATTTAGTTCACTTATGAATTAATTTTAAATTTTTAACCTATTTCATTTTCCGTCTGGAAGAACTTCCATTAATTCTTCTTCTAGAGAAAGGCTTGGTAAATAAATCTCAAGTCTGAGTCAACCAGTGTCTCTGGCTGCAGCATTCCTAGTCCATTTCTTTTGTTTTTATTTGTTTGTTTGTTTTACTGTATTTTTAGGAAAAGGTCTACAGGGCGTTCAGGGTCTCACTACTAGATAGGACTTGTAGTGGTTCTCCTGTTTACAGCCTCCCAAGTTCTGGGATTACAGGAGCATGCCACCAGCCCAGTCTCAATTGCCATCTCAGTGCAACCTGGGGCCGGTAGCCTGGGGATTGAACCCCCCTCCCCTACATATGCTTTCAGGTGCTTTAATCTGCTGAGCTATTTGGCAAGCCCTTCCATTTCCTTTAAGAATGTAAAACTATGGACACTTTTGTTCTCTTATTTGAGTCAGGAAGGTTATAAGGAGTTAGAATGGTAGGAGTTGTCTTCCTGCCTGCTGAGATAAGGATTGGATCCATCAAAAGAACAGTAGGTTTTTTCCTTAAAATTACCCCGGATTATGAGAAAGTTTGGAAATATTTCACAGTGACCCTAATACCCTCTCTGAGCCAAAGGCAAAACTTTTTCTGAAATTATCACTGCAAGAATTTGATTAGCTTGGGACAGGCAAAGAACATAATGTTGTATCCCAGACATCACCTTTTCCAGGAGTAAATACAGCTTTTAGATATTTCTCTCTCTTAGCACTAGCTTGGACTCAGCCTCCAGCACTTCATGAAAATCACCGTCCACAACTTGGCACTAATGTCAACGTTTAGTGGTGCCAGCAGATCATTGTTGTGACTCTTAATACATAGTTCTCTCCCATTTAAATTTGAGTTTTGAGTAATAGCTACATAGGACAGAAATCTTTGTGGAGACAGGAGATGGGGGATTCTCTGGCCTTAATCTATAACTTGTAATCAACTAAAGGTGGACACATGTGCTTATCTCTTTCATCCCTTAGTGAAAATGTAAGAATATCCCTCCCCTATTCTCCTATGTTGTAAGAGCCAAGTGCGTTGTAACAAAAGGGTAAGCGGTTATCATGATACTTCCAGAGATAAAAGGCTCTGACCTATATTTTATACTAAGAGGAAAGTCCCATAAAACATGAGGGCAAAAAAAATCTCAAAAAATGCCATACTTAGGACTCAATGGAATCTTTCCCTCCCCTAACCCATCCCAACGGAGCCACTGTTAATGGGCCAGTCTGATATTCTCTGTTAGAGCGAAGCTCCCTTCAGCTTTTACTCCCCTCATAAAGTTCTTTTCACATCATTCCCTTTCTCTTTAATCAAAGCTTTTGGCATTGCCTTTGAGCTATTGCCTCAGTTAAATTTCCTTTATCAGTGAGGCAACTTCATATGTGTGTGCTGTATCAAGAGTTTCCTTGAAACCTGAGTTCATTGATGGCTTAAGAACTTTTGGTACTCAATGTGTGTAGATTTTTCTTATTTTATGGTTGTAATTATAACTCTCATTTTTTTCAATGTTGAATCAGAAAGTCATAGCTCAAAATCATAGTTTTGTTTACCAGTATCATAAAAAATTGACAGAATTCACAAATCTTCAGGTAATCAAAAAATCAAAATGAGAAATGAAGTCTCCTATACCCATGATGATATAACTTATACAGCAAATATAAGTGGACGAATTTAATATTTCCTTTCAGAAATGTATGTTATATCTTTCCTGTTAACTTTTCTTCCACAGTTTAGTCTGATTTGTTTTTTCTTACTTGCTTCCAAATCTACCATCCTATAGCGTTTTTTTTTTTGGACTCCTAAAAATCCTGGTAAAGAATCCTCTGAAAACTTGGATATGCAGGTACAGGGATCCAAGCTTCTCTGAAGGCTCGCACATAACCATACTCTTAACATTCTGGGAGACTAAGACAGGAGACTCGCAATTCTGAGCCAAGCCTACAACTTACTGACAGATTGTTCTCAAAATTAAAAAAAATAAATAAATAAAAACAAATCACTAGCAATGTAACTGTATGTAAAGGTACTGGTTTAATTCCTAGGATTGCAGAACAATAAAAACACAATAAACTCTGTAAGTACTTCAGACCAAATACTTTAATACCCGTGACATCAAAAGTAAAGTAAAAAAATTCAAATGTAATTAAAATATGTGTGTGTAATGAGAATTCGAAGATGTATTTCTGAGATGATTAAATAAATGAGAAGCATAGCTTGTGGTAAAATAGATAAAAAATACCCATTCTTTCATTTGTAGGTGATCGCTTACAGTGTGGACATGAAGTTACCAAGCCATGATACAGAATATTAAATGAAAACATGATAATTTTAATAATCTTCTTTAACAATAAAGATTGAAATAGTTAAAATAATCTTATGCAAACTACATATTTGATCTAAGTCATAAAATCATACCTAACATATTTATACCCTTTGAAGAATTAAGTTTTTATATGAAGTATGACATAGTTCCAGAATATACTTTTGGACTTTATTTTCTTCAAAGAAATTTCATGACTTTCAACTGGATTTTTAATAGAGTTCACCAAATGAGACAGGAATATCTTGAAAGGGAAACAAATAGAAGATTATCTGGGTAGTTATAATTCTCATGCAAAGTAAATCTATTGATCTTCAACAAAACAATGTTCTGTGAATTTGGTCAGGCTGTCCTTTTCTCAGAAACTCTTCAATCATGAGAAAAAAGCCCTTTAGACTGAGACTGAGACCTACAAGGACAATCTTGTGCCAGCAAAAGAAATAGAAGCATATAGGTAACCTAGAATTTGCAAATGTAAGCTATTTTATTTGCTATATATTAATTATGAGATCATGATTAGGACACCTACTGACCTTGGCATATGAGTGGTGCCCAAAGTATAACATAACTAACTTAGCAAAATACAATTAGCTAAATGGCTTATTAATATAATCATTGCTTTGGGCACTAATTAAGATGAAAATTAACTTCATGACCTGGCATAAGAAAACATCTAATCTCTTAAATTTTCACTGTTATAAAAATCCATTTGCCTTAGAAAGTCATATTTGAAAAGGATAAGATAAAAACATAAAATTTTCAGTGTTCTAATTATTGACCATGAATACCTATTAAATGCTTTGTAGTTTTTATAGGACAAATACTATAGTGAATAATAACATGAAATTATTCACTATTTTTTACATCTCTGTGTAAAATAAGTAGCAAAGCAGCAAAATTATACACTTCATTAAGACAGTTAATTTTTGTCAACTAGATTTAAAGTTTTTTTTAAAAATGGATAAATAGAAATTCTCCTGTGGCTCTTCAAACTTATTAGTTTCTAAGTGTGTGTAAATAACTCAAGGTAGAAAGAAAGTCCCCTAAGAGATTTGAATTACTTGGAGAAAATCTTCATTTATCTAATTTACAAAGCATTTACTAAATACTGGTTGAAATTTCATCTGAGCTGTATAACAAAAAAAATTAAAAAATAAAAAATAAAGCAGTATATAGCAAAAGCATGTGCTTTTTCTGTATAAAAATAAAAGCAACCAGTTCCCTGAGCTCCAAGAGATTAAAATACAATGACATAGACAAACTTCTTCAACACAAGGTGATAAGCAATAAAATGTTGATGAACACATGAATAATTATTACAAGAAACCCTATGGTCATTCTGTAAAAGAAAGTTGGTAAGTACATTAATACATTAATAGTGAGTTTTGTGGCTTATATGTAGAAATGGAGTGAAAAAATCTCATGCACTCTTAGGTGGGGCTTTAGGGAGACATCATGAGTAAGTGATACTGGGTTAGCATTTATGATAAGGGTGTGGGATAGCTAAAGTGATTTAGCATTGCTCTGGAGGTGGATAATGAAAGACACATTATGGCACGGGTAGTGTCAATTGATAGGTTGTAGCCTGGATATAAAGGAACAAAAAGAAGACAGACTTGTTGCTGCCACCACTTGCTGCTTCTCTTTGCCTCTCCACGGGTTTTTCTTCGCTTCAATCCTCTTCTGCCAGGTCACCCTTCCTTGAAGACAATGAATTATGAACTGAAGCCTCTACAAACTGTCAAGTGAAATAAACATTTCTTCCTTTAAGCTAGGGTATTAGGTATTTTATCTCAGTAGTAAGAATAGTAATTAAAACAGTGATACTGCTGGGCATGGTGGCTCATGCCTATAATCTCAGTACAAGGGAGGATGAGGTAGGAGGATCACTGTGAGCTTGAGGCCAGTCTGAGCTGCATAAATGAGTTCAAGGTCAGCCTTCAGTGCATAGTGAGACGCTGTATAAAACAATAAAAAAAATTTAAAAACATGGTGGTACTAGAATTTGAAGACAGATGAAGAGTATAATCAAATGAATTAACATTAATTTTGGAAATTCTTAGTGATAAGAAAAGGACATTTGAAGAAAAATATGTTTAGTCAAAGCTGAGAACAAAAGTAAAAGACCGGGGAAAGAAAATCAAAGAAGTCAGTGTAACACCAATAACTATCGAGCTACTAAAAGAATACATGTGGAGCTGGGGAAATCACATAAAGTAAATACAATGTTCATTCTTTCAGAACAAAGATTCTTCTTTACCAAAGTGAGGTTCTCCTTGACATTACTAATAGCTCGAACTCCTAGTGATCCTCCTATTTTAGCCTCCCAGCTGGGATTACAGGCGCGTGCCACCAAGCCCAGTCTCAATCATCCTCGCAGCGCGCCCTGGAAACGGGGCCGGCATGGAACGCAGTGGATCCAACAGAACCAACCCTGGCTGCTGCGCTCTGCCTAAGCAGGCGCTTTAGTACGCTGAGCTATCTGACCTGTTCAATGAACTTAAAAAAAAAAAATACATATTATTTGTTATTTTAGTATTTTCACTTTGAAATTTTCTATTAACCCTGTTTTGTTTATTTTTTGACATAAATTTCTACAGTGATTTCACTATTACCCTGACCAATACTGAAGTAATTTTTCAGTTATTAAATTCCTGGCAGATTTCACAGTAGTTTCTCCTTTCTCTCTTGAACATTCCATCATCGTTTGTGAAAACATGCAGATAAGAGCTTTTGTGAGTGATGCTTTGTTTTGCAGGTCTTATGGATTGCATTAAGGGATCCTCCCTAAAACTGGAAAATACATAATGGCACTCTTGGACAGAAAATTGATGATATTATATTGTGAAAGAAGAAGTGCTAAAGTATGTGGCATGCAGAAGAGAGTTGAGGGTCGGCCAAATAGCTCAGAGGATTAAAGGGCCTACAAGCAGGCGCAGGGGCCAGGGGTTCGATCCCGATCCCCCTGGCACTGCTGTGCCCCTCCCCCTCCCGGGTATGCGCTGAGACAGCAATTGAGACTGGGTGTAGTGGTGCGAGCCTGTAATCCCAGCTCTTGGGAGGCTTCAAGCAGGGGGGTCACTACTAGTCCAATCTAGTAGTGTGACCCTGAATATCTTGTAGACCCTCCCCTAAAATACAAACATATATATATATATATATATATATATATATGCTGAATCCTATTTCAGAATGTAGGAAAGATAAATACCTCGATAGATAGATAGGGATAGATTCTGTACGTTCCTTCTTCATGTTCCTTCTTCAAGAATTTGTATCTTCATTCAACAAAAAAATCACCCAAGTGAATAACACTACTTTTGCAGGGTTAGTAGTAAAAGAAGATTTGGTACATTGTTTTGGCGCAATATAACATATCACATAAAATAAACGATGTTACTTATGTAAGTTTTTTTGTATTTCATAAAATAACTTAGTTTTGTTCAGCGAAAGATTATAAAATGTTTGTTCTTTCTCAGTTATTTGTTGCTCTAATAATTTTAAAACATATTTTTTCTTAACTGTTTTGACTTGTTGGAGTAAAGAAAGATAAAGACAGCAGGATTTAATAAAATATTCAGCTTTATTTTGCAAAAGGGATTTTGCATTTTATTCTCAAAGACAGACAAACAGAGTTGCAAATATAAAATGAAAGTTTACAGAGATTTAATATCAGCTAAATGAAACTTCTCATAAAAATGCTCACATTTCTGGGGAAAAATATAATGGCCTGGAATATATTTATTGGTGTTTGCTCCATAGACTGATTAAAGTATTGGAAAACAGATATCTGAAATTATTTTGGATAAATGTTGTATAATTAAAGCCTTATTCAGAAAAATGCATCACATGAGAAATGAGGTTCTAGTATACCAAGAATGAGGATTTTTATTTAAGCCATTTTCAAGTGAAATGACAATTTTATATTTTAGAAATGATATTGGCTGGCATCAAATACTGATTGCTGATTTTTCTGTGAAAGAAAAGTGAAAATCAGAATATCCCCTGGCTGAATGAGGCCATGTCTAACGGTGGGTGGGCATCAAGAATTGGGCATACACAACAGGTAACCAGCTGCAGGATTCTAATCAAGAAAATCTACAATCTACTTTTAGGAAAAAGTTCTACATGCAACCACGTATTAAATTTATTCTCTGTCTCTTTGTCATCATTAAACCCAGCAGATAAGCTCCACAAAGTCTACCCTCATTTATTTCTGAATAAGCTGACTTCTTTTGTAATATACAAAAGAAAATGCAAAATGAAACATCCTTTGGTCCTTTTAATTATAATATTTCTTTTCAAGAAATGGGTGTTTTCAACAAAATATTGACTTGTTTTTTCCTTCTTTATCATTTTTAGTCTCCTCTTGTTGGTATTCCTTGGGCTTTGAAGTTTAGTTTCTCTCTTAACATGCTTTTACCAAAAGAAGCCAACTATGCTTGTATTTATGCTTGAATCCTAATAGCTATAAACCCCTATAATTTCAGGTCTAATTCTCTTTGAGTTTCACTCTCAAATTTCTCTACACACTGAGATTACCCAAGATGGCTCATAGACACAAGGCCAATACCAAGCTCACTTATTTCTCCCCATGTTTTTTCCATTTGGTTTCATGAGAAATATGCCATAGAAGCAAATATTCCGTGGAAAAATTTTGTTTTATTCCACTACGTCTCTGGGAGCAGTTATGTTTTATCAGTCCCTAATTTGTCATGTGTGAATTAAAATTTTCTCCTACATCCATCTTCTTGCCTTAATTAAGGCTTTGTTTTTTATAACCTAAATAATTTAGATACTCTGTTAAGTGATCTCCATTATTCTCCTTCACTCTATAGTAGAGTGTCTAAAACGTCTTCTCAAAATTCTCCGTCATAGGACACGTAACTCCAGTAACTCTGCCTTACTTTCAACTTAAATCTTTATCTGTTTTCTGGTTATTCTGGGATCTACATGAATAAGCCTGTGTATTTAGCACTCATTTATTTCCCTAGGCTTTTCTCACATTTGATACATGAGTCATACCGAGTTTACTGTGATTTTATAATAATTCAGATGATTGTCTACTTTGAGGCTTTGGGCTGGAAGATGTTTCTTTCAAATAAAAGTTCTTCCATGATTTAATTATAAAACATAATCTTCAGGTATGACAAAGTTGTAAGCAGTAAAAACATGTTCACGACTTGAGTTTTCCTCACTGCCTGTTTACACTTTTTTAAAAGCTTACTACTTTTTATCTTTACTTTTACTCTGCATGCCCCATGGAGTTAGGACTTTAAGTCTTTATTATTATTGTTATTTGTTTGGTACAGTAGCTTGCTAAGCTGCTTGGATTCATAATGATCCTCCTGTCTCAGCTTCCCCAGTGCTTGGAATATAAGTGTGCTCCACCACTTCCAGTCTCGGCTGCCAGCTGGGTATTGGGCTGTCATGGCATGTGGTACCAGGGATGGAACTCAGGTCTTTGGGCTGGCCAGGCAGATGCTAAGACTGCTGAGCTATCTCTCCAGCACAGGATTTTAAATCTCAAGGCTTTATACTATGTCTCCAAATGAACATCAGAGGCAAAAGGCTTGAAATTATCATTACATCATAGCTTCTTAAATTTAATGGGCATAGAGGGGCTGGTGAGATGGCTCAGTGGTCTAAAGCACCTACTTAGCATCAAGCTTAGCAAAGCACGGGGACCACGGTTCAATTCCCCAGCACCACATGCCAGCCAGCCCCGCCCCCTGGTGAGCTGAGCTGAGCAACACACACACACATAAAAAAAAAAAAAAAAAAAAAAAAAAGACTCTTGAACTGAAATTTAATGGGCATAGAGATTGGGTAAAGTGATTCTAGTAGAATAGCAATTGTGTGGGGTCTTCTCCTGAGAGGCAACTTTCTAAAAAGTTTCCAAGTAATGATGATTTACTACCAAAACTAGACCTTAAATTGCAAATATCAAATAGTTTTTCTTAAAGTTTAGTAATTAAAAAATTCATCAAATGTACGATACTAGTTAAATGTAACTAACTACTTGGGAACCCTAAAATATAGACTTCTACTCCATTTGGTCCTAATATCTGCTTAACAAAATCAATTTGTGAATTAAAATTAGAGAAATAGTTGCCTAGGGCAAAATGTATGCTAAACATTCTTACTGAATTCAGATCAATTTTGTTAGCATCATACGATTATGTTTCTATAATTAAAATTTAGTAACATGAAGATGATTATTTTTTCTTAAATCACAGGGACAGATACTCTAATATTAAGTTAATATTCCTCCTTAAAACTTTCTATATAGGAATACATTTGAAATGTCTACTTGAGTTCCAATGAAATAAAAATTCAATTTACACTGACATTTTCTCAAACTTGGAAATTGAAGACAGTTCTAATGTTATAGTACTTTAAGTATTTGAAATAAATATTTGCTAAATTACCTTAAGTAAGAGTAGCTTCAGCATTTCGAAAGAATAAAAGTTCAGGGTGGCTATAGTAAAGCAGCTTTTCTTTACGTGCATCTATAGAAAGGGGATTATTTTATTTAACTTTACAAACAAAGTATCTCTATAACATGCTGCATGAAAGTGACATATATGTATATTTTTCAATGTTATGAATTTATAATCTATGTTTTAAATATACTTTGTATAAATATGCATATACAGTGGTACCTCAGCTCACAAAGTCATTTTGTTTTCAAAATCTGCATTTTATGACAAACACAACCCTGGTCATCTCTCCTGCAGGAGCAGGAAGGTGGTTATCATTTGCAAAGCCACAGACTGAAGTAGGGCGGTAACCTGAATTAAGTCTGTAGACCACTGTGTGCGTGATCTTTGTTGCACTTTGCTTTCACAGGAGGAATGATTGAGCTCATGTCAAGCAAGAATGGGCTCAGGAAGACAGAGCAGGGAGTTCTTATGCTGACTATGATGAAGGCCAACAATGATGGTGCCATGATTATGTCTAGATCTCTCCCCAAAGCCTCATGTACTCATAGATGGAAACTTTGGGGGTTCTTGAATTGTAGGCAAATGATACTGGATCAGGTCACTGATGGTTTAGAGCTTTCTTGCTATTAGGGAATGGAGTATCAGAAGAGATGGGTGGCAGAGAGCATGACCTGGGAGGATCTCTCTTTCCTGTTCCTCCCTTCAGTCTCTCTGTTTCCAATTGCCACACAATGGAGTGTTTCTCCTCTGCAATGCGTCATTGCCATGAACCCTACCTTGGAGCCATCAGGCTGTGGACTGAAACCACTAAAAATTCTGAGCTATAATAAAACTTCTCTCCTTTCATCTGGTCAGGAGGTGATTGTTAGTCCACCATGAGGAAGGCAACTAAGATATGTGTCTATGGCAAAGTACTAGTAGTAGAAAAAAAGAAAGAAAGAGAAGTGTGAAATACTCAGTAAATAGCATTTTTTTTGTAGAAATCAGAAAGTAAAGGGGTTAGTTTCTCCTTATCAAATCTGATGCACATGTATGACACTGAGGCAGAAAGATACCACAGCTTACACTTTTTTTTTAAATTGAAAGATAGTTTTAAATGTTCAAAGACAAATTGAAATTATTATAGTAGATAAAGTCATTAGGGAAAATACTTGCATTAATACAAAAAGAAAAATATTGAATAGTGATCAACATTGTCTGTATTTAAAGGGATTTAGAATGAGCAAAGAAGACTAAATTAATTTTTGCAGAAATTAAAAACAATGATCTTAAAATGTGGAGGAAAACAAGAGTGAGATGAGGGGAGAGGAAAAGGGAACAAAGAATAAAAGGGAAAAAATGGAAACAAAACTTTTGTAAATGTGAAGGAGAAGAGGACTGAGAGAAATGAGAGGGGAAGAATCAGTTTATATTATGTACAGGTACAAATTCCCTATGATGATTGTGATTATTACGTATATAAAAATGTGCAATATGATGAATATTTAAAAATTAATTAATTTAAAAGACAGACAAAAAAAAGAAATAAGTTGAAAATTCTGTCTTGCCCAGCAAGCGAGTTACAAAGCCCTCCCTCTGCCTGCACTTGTTGAGTCAGCAGTGGCACACCCATGACTGTGGGCCACAGCAGGCTGGCTGTGTCTCTGGGGCTCTGAAATGTTCACTGTACCTGGCCTAGATGGAAGGGTCATTATAGGTAATAAGATTTTTTTCTTTTATTTTTGTAGTGTTTCATTATTTGCCCACACAATTACTTCTTACCCAAGTTAGGATATTTTGCTTGTAGCCAGTTTTTGAAAGGCTACCAAAGTAGCCAAGATAGACTTTCAGTCCTGTGTCTGTATATTAGTAAAATTAATTATACTATATTACAGGTCATTACACTTTTTATAAGTTACAAACAAATTAAAAATACCTGTACCAAAGCAACCATGAAAAGAAAAGCAAATGCAGTACAACTATGTCACAACTGAGAAGAAAAAGAGGGGTATTATTACACAATGTTATAGAGGAGGCCTTTTGCTTTTCATGAAATACTTCTTTTTGGTAAAAGCAAAACAAAACAGAAAAACAGGATAAGGAAGGATATACATAACACAGAGAGCCCTTAAACATATTGTACTTCTTGCATTAGAATTCTGTCAACATAGGAAACATACTTTATTACATGTAAAAATGACCATGTTCAGAAATCATTCACAAACAGCGCACTTGGGGAGCTTGATCAGTTATTGTGTATGATTAGCAAGTAAGACAAGCTTCTAGCCTTTTTTTGTGAACATCTGTTACATTTCTGCATGAAATTTGCATTCAGAATACTTATACAAAAAGTACTTAAATTTCAAATTATTCTTCTTATTTTACAAAATACAAATAGATTTCATTGTGTAATTGGTACTTCAACTGTATTTTATTTCCCACCTAATTGCTACGTACACCCTGTTAAGAAACTTGAAGCATAAGAAAGAAAATGAATGCACATTGAAATCTTAGTATTAGGTGAAATAAATCAGACACACAGGTTTAAATATTGCATGATTTCTCTTATATAAGAATCTCAAAGCATGAATATGGAACAACATAATAGATAAATAACAGGAAGTAGGGAGGCAGATTTTTCTCAAAAGGTTTAGGTGATCAAGATGTGGAGCGAGGGAGGAAAGGGAAAGGGAATGAAAATTTAATGTACTAACTCCACACTAAAAAAATAGACATGACATACTGTAAGCATGTACTTAAATAAAGGAAGGTGGCTGGGAAGCTAGCTCCATGGTCTAAGCACCTTCCTAGCAAGTGCAAGGACTCAGGCTTGATTTGTGGTACTGCACGTGTTGCTGGTCCCACACTGAGCTGGGCACTGAAACCAGGCATGGTGGCGCACACCAGTAATCCCAGCACTGGGGAGGCTGAGGCAGGAGGATCACTATGAGTCTGAGCTACATAGCATGAGCCTGTAGTAACTAACTCACTAACTGAATAACTAAATAAAGGATTTTTTAAAAAATAAATAAAAGAAAGGAATCAAATGCTACATAGTGAGGAGTGGGAGGGAAGGGAAGGCAATGTAGGAAAAAAGAAAGGAATTACAATATGTTATATATGGAAACAAATTCCCCACAAGGCATGCAAACATGGTGTACTACAAATGTGTACTAATAAAAAAATGAAAATAAAACCTAACAGTATAGTCTTTCAATGAAAAACAGCAACATTCTTAGCAATTTCAGTCTCCTTATAAAAAAGGCAATCATATTTAAATGATAGCAATTTGGAGGCCAACCTATTAGTTTACTAACATTAATTGTTTTACTTTTTTATTTATTTCCAATGTGGTGCTTATTACTTTTAATTATTTTCTGTAAATTTTATGTCTTTTTGCAATGTGTATTTACATTTTTGTTTTATTTAAAAGGAAAATAATATATATTTTTTTACTAATGGCCATTAATTCAAGAAAGATAATTATTCAAAATATCTAACAACATTGCTCTGGATATGAAACACTTGGTCCTGAAAATGTTCTTCTGTATTAGAATGTTTTCTATTGCTGGAACAAATTAACTGATGCACAAAACATTAGGAGCAGAGATTTGTTTTGGTTTATGGTTTCAGAAGCTTCAGTCTGTGATTCTCTGGTTCCCAAGCAGAAACATCATGGAAGGATGGTGTCTTGGAGGAAAACAGCTGAATTCCTAACAGCTGGGAAGCAGACATCAGGGAAGCACTTTACAGAAGAAAAGGCCATGGGACAGAGATTGTCTCTACATTCAACACTGACATAACCCACAATGTCTTGTAATAATTACTAGTGTCCCTCAAGTTAATCAAGTTGACAATCCAGCTTGTTACATTTCATCACTTAACAATTTCAAAATAAAATGCCAACTCCTAAAAACATACATACCTACAAAATAGAAGAAAAAGAAAAGCTAAACAAGGTGATGGAAATCACTAGAAATCAAATAAGCTCCCTGCTTCATTTCTCCACAGGACACAGTGTGAATGTATTACAGAAACACCTCTTCTCACTGTAACACTGTTTTCTATAACTTATCCAGGCAGGGAGATTCATTGAAAGTATTCTGGAGCACCCTCAAGATGCACAGTGGAGGCAGTGACCATAGAGGATTTAACTGTGGACTTCACCAAGGGGGAGTGGGCCCTGATGAATCCATCCCAAAAGAAGCTCCACAGTTATGTAATTTGGGAAAAATTTAGGAATATAAGGGCTGTAGAAAGGACTTAGGACAACCAGCAAATAAAAGAATACAAAAACTGTTCAGAAATGTAAGTTTCATCACAGAAATGAAGGGCTAGCAAAATGTCACCAATATAAAACATTCAATCAACATGAAAACTTGTAACTTTAGACTCCTGATGTTAATTTGAACATTCACATGCTGCTTTAAAGCCAGCTGGAAGTCTTACGTGAAGAGAGCCCCTGATCATGTATTTCTCACTAAATGTGCCCAATTTATGTCACACTGAAGAGAAGCCACTTGATTATTTGATATTTGATGAGAAGTCAAGTAAATTTAGTGAACATAAAAAACCTAGAGTGATATTCATTCCTTTCAGAACCATGCAAGGACAAAGACTGAAGAGAAACCCTACCAATATGAGCAACACAGGGAATTCTTCTACAAACTTAGTGAAGAAACTCACCATGTAGAGCAGACAATTATTGGTCAGAAAAAAGTGAAAGCCTCCAGCATCCCATGTAGTTTTCAAATGCATGAAAAAATTCACACTGGGAAGAAAACATATGTATGCAAGCAATATGGGAAAACATTTAGCACTTAAAGTTATAAAATTCATGAAAACATTCACATGAAGGAGTAACTTTGTGTATATAAGCAAAGTGGGATAATATTTGCATGTAAGCTTGCATTTCATAGACATAGATGAATTCACACTGTTGAGAACTCCTGTGTATGTAAACAATATGGGAAATCATTCAGCAGATATATTCAATGTCAAAGCCATGAAACTACTCTCACTGAGGAGGAAACATATGTTTGTAAACAGTGTGAGAAAGCTTTCTCCATATACTGCCATTTTCACGTAAATGAAAGAAATCACACTAGAGGGAAACATATGTAAGAAATGTGGAAAAGATTTCAGTGCAAGACTTACCGAAATTAAAAATTTCACACAGGGGAGAAATCTTACGTGCCCATGAAATGTGGAATGGCATTCATTCCATATAAAAAGTAAAGCCATATTTGTATGCTGAGCTGTAAAAGGCTGAAGTCAGAAAACTTCTGACATTGCCAGTCCTGCAGACAACCCACTACTATTATGGACTACTGGACTATATTGGGTTATTTTGCTGAATTCACATACCTACAATATTTAAATGGCAATGGAATATCCTTCTCTGGCAAAACTAAGCAAAAAAAAGGATACAAATGAAGGACCATTTTGTGTCTGTGTATACAAAATAGGATAGAAACACAGCTACTTTCTCTTAATTCAATGTGAAGAAAGACTTGCAATAATAGCGTTTGGACAGGATATCATGTCTGCATCTTGTACTATGAATAACATAAAGACAACGATATGCAATGTATTAATTATTGAAACTGTCCTACTAAGTGGTTTTGAAACTGGCTCATTGCTATTTGTTTCTCAATAAAATTAATTTTAAAAAACTAAAGAAAAAACCTTATCAAATATATAAAGAATGCCTATTGGTGAGAACCATGTTTGTGCAAGCAATATAAGAAGGCATGCACTGCAAATAATTATTACAGAATACGTGAAAGCAATCACACAGGAGAGAAAACTTATGTGAGCAAGCATGTAGGAAGACATTCACTACCAGTAGTTCTCATACGTGAAAATACCCACACAGGGGAGAAAGCATGTGCATATGAGCCATGGTTAGAAAGATTCACTGTAAAGCCTCATTTTACATATGTAAGTCTCACACTGAGGAAGAATCATATGTGCATAAACAATGTGGGGGAAGCATTTAGAATATACATTTTTTTTATCAAGTACACAAAAGAAATCATACTAAACTGTGACCCTATATATACAAACCTATTTTAAAATAATCTATGAAAGTTCCTCACATAGTGAAGCCCTGCACATATATGAATAAAATTTATTTTTTTATTTTTTTTTTAATTTTTTTTTATTTATTTGAGAGAGAGAGAGAGAGAGAGAGAGAGGTGTGTGTGGCCAGCTCAGCCCACCAGGGGGCGGGGATGGCTGGCATGTGGTGCTGGGGGATTGAACCGCGGTCCTGATGCTTTGCCAAGCTAGTTCCAAGTAGGTGCTTTAGACCACTGAGCCATCTCTCCAGCCCCTGAATAAAATTTAATGACATCATTTCTTCATGCATTTTTCAGAAAATATTTTCCCAGATGAGGAGCTCCTAAAATGTATTCTCTCTGTGTTTTTCAGTAGATCAGTGGTAATGAGCAGAACTATGTGTCTGTAGTCTTTACAAGAAACATTGTTGACAAAATATAATAATAATATATTTTTATGTGAGCCACTATTTAAAGAGAGCCCTTTCTAGTACTTGTCATGGCTTTACTAATATGCATTGTCTAAAGCCAACTGAAGGGACAAGAGAAAAGTCTTCGCCAAATCTGTGCATTATAATACATGGACGCAGGATCAGGCTCAGCCAAAATGGAGACAATTGCTCTTCCTCCAAGGAGCAACACTGAGGTGATCCTGTACAGCTCTTTGAACTCAATGTATAATATCTTCTAGTAAAAATGGTGAATTGAAATGTATTTCTGAATTCCAAGCTGGCTTAGTATTTATTTAGATTTGTTTTGTTTCCATTATAAGGAGATATAGGCCTCTAAAATATAAATTTTATTAAAAATTTTAATTGCCACTAGTTCTGATTGTAATTTTATTGGTGTATTTACTTTATATTCTGTATAGAAAGATAACATACTGCAAACATGTACAAAATACAGAAAGAAAACAAACTAAGCTGGATGGAGAAAGAAAGGAAGAAAGGGAGAGAGATTAAAAAAAGTAAAAAAAAAGTAATTAAGATGTATTATTTGCATGTATAAAATTCCTACAAGGAATGTATACCTAACAAGATAAGACATACTAACAAGAAAAATTAAATTTATTTTAATTTTTAACAAATTAATACTGCAATATTTCTAGCTAAAAATGTGTACTTATCCTTTGTACAATCAAACAGGCATTGATCAATTCACCAAAATCTGAAAAGTTCAGCATTGTTTATAATTCCAAAATCCATCTGAGATTCAAGACAATCCTTGGTTATGGACACTTGTAAAACGCAAAATACAAGGCATATAGTCCAAAAATACAATGACATGAGCTAAACATTAATATTCTGTAGGAGTCCCCTCATGGTTCTCGTCTTGGTCCAAGAATTTTATATTTGTAATTCCAAAGATACATTATTGGCATTAATTACAATCTACCACTCCTGGTACAACTCATAGAAAAAATAAAGATGCTAAAGCATACTTATAATTATAGGGAGACAAGTGGTCCTAAGTCCAGCTATCGTGATGGCTATCCAGAGCAAAGGCTTCGACCCAGGGCCAAGCCCAGATTTTATTCAGTCATGAAGGAGGAGTGACTAGAGGATGAATGACTGAGAATTGCAGGACATAGATGCATATTGTGAGTAGGGCTAGGTAGGAAGCCTCCATTTACTTCTGTGATTTGCAGAGAAGGTTATGCAGAAAAAGTGATTTGCATTATACTATCGAGACAGTATCTAATGTTTTGGGGTCTGGTGCTTCAGCTCTGATGTATACTCTTTCAAGCCCCAGGAAGTCATAGCCTCTATCTTGAGGCTCAATCCCAGCCAGCAGCATGAAGCACTGGCTCTTCATCCTGTCTCGACCTGGATCACATTAAAGAGCAGAATTGTGGGTTATCAGGGAAACATGCGTGCAGCCTTCAGAGACTACCACCAGCACCTCAGCTAGACCAGTATATATTGCTTAAGGCCACTGGAAAGGAGAAAGAGAAGTCCTAGCCAGCTCTATACATATCAATACAAGGAAATAGGGTCAGGCTCAGCCAAAATGGAGACAATCACTCTTCTTTCTAGGAGAGCCGCTCAGGTGGTCCTGCACAATATTCCAATATAAAGAAATGATGAGGTTGAAATTATCAGACCAAAACTAGGCCAAGACATGGGTGAAAACATTAAATCTTGCAGTTCCTTGCACATGGTAGCAATATAAGAGTTTCAGAGACCTTGGGTGGCCCCACCCATGTGACTTTGCTGCTTGCGTGACACATAGGCTCTCTCACTCTGGCTCGCTGTACTGTCTGTGCTATCCCACATTCCCAGTGTTTCAAAAGTGTCTCTTGAAGTTTTGGCTTCACTCTACAGTTTAATGGACTGTCCTTCTACTGGTTCCTGGCAGGGACAGCAACCCCATCATGATTTTTGTTTAACCTCCCAGAGCTTGTTTTTAAATCTGTGTGAAAGTCTCCAGGTCCCCATAAATCTTGAATCCTGCATGCTTGTAAAACCCCCTTACATGGGATGATGCCAGAATCTCCCAACAGGTCAGGGAGTAGCCAGTCTCCTTTGGACAGTGGCTGTAGTGGCTTCTGTGTAGCTGGATGATAGTGAAAGAAATTCTGTGAACCAGTTCCCTCAGTGGACTTCCTTGAGCAGGTGCCCAGAAGCAATTTTCTCATAGTACATTTTTTAAAAAAATAATCATATATTTTGTATCTTGAGCCTGTGATGAATGGAGCCTTTCATATTCCTGAGATGCCCTCAAAATATCTCTGCTCTTATTGCTTCTCAAAGTATTTGGTTTCTTTTATGCTATTACTGGTTTTTGCTTTCTTTTATGAGGCAGGTTCTCACTATGTTTTGCAGGCTGGCCTAAAAATCATGCCAATTCTCCTTCCTTGGTCTCCTGAATATTGGGATTATAAATGTCTGACACAATGCCTAGTTTAGTTTGTTTATAATGGCACCAGTCTCTTCAGCAACCATACCTGTTCTGGTTCCAACATGTACATATGCCCAAACTGAAAGTTTTCCAATATTTCTGCCCTGCTTTCCGCTTCCAATTCTCAGCGTAAGTGTGGCTAAAAGCAGCCATCAATACTCATGCAATAACTTTAACAGTGGGATGCTTTCAAATCTCCTCCAACAGATCAATTATTTTGCTGTCTTTAAACTTAGCTGTGCATACTATTTTAGGTTATGGCCAAGATGGAGACAAATTCTGTGCTAGAATCAAACACATATTGGCCTCAGGTCCAATTTCTATTGGATTTCTCATTCTCATCAGAAACCTCATGATAACTATCTTTACCATTGGCCTTCCCATTAATATTCAGATCTTCTGCACTTCCACCAAGGCTCTTCATCAATCTATGCTTGATAGCAGTCTAGGGATTCTCTCGCCCACATATCCAAACATTTCCAAACTCCTCAGACAAGGCAGTACCAAATGCTTCAGGTATAGTTGCAGGAGTGCCCCAATTTTTATGCACCAATGATCTATATTTGTCAGATTTTCATTTCTGGGACAAGGTATCTGACATACTCAACTTCAATGAGAAAAGTTTATCTTTAAAATTATTTTATTTATTTAGAGTTTGTAGAGTCTTCCCACACAGCTCAGACTCCTAGTGATCCTCCTGTCTCAGCCTCTCCATTGCTAGTGTTAGAAGAGTGCATCAGCATGCCTGCTTTTAGTGGCTGGCACAGCATCCCCAGGATTCTGGGCTCAGCACAGCCTGCAGTACCATGGATCGAACCTGGACCCTTGAGCTTGCCAGGCAGGCACTTAGACTGCTGAGCTAATTTTGAAGAAATTAATTTTGGTTCATTTTCTTTGAAATCAGAGTTAATAATCTCTCATCTATTGATGTAAATTCTGAATCCAAATAACTAGGCTTTTTTTTATCAATGTTACTTAAACAATGTTCAAAACTAATGATTAAATTTTTCAAGTAGAAACTGGGTAGTGTGCATTATGTGTTTTCCCTTTATTGTGTACATAATTAATGTGTTTCCTAATTTGCTATTATAATCAGTCACTTTTTGAATCATTTTTTCTTCATCTCTCTTAAAGGTTCCTATTAGTCATTATTCAAGTCCTCCAAGTCTTCTCATACAAAAATATGTTTGATATTTTGATTACTTGGTTAAAAATGATGTTAGATAAAAGCCACTCCCATTCATAAGCATGAGACTTTCATTAGTTGTATACTGTTCCAATACAAACTCTAATTCAGGAGCTAGGTTTATAGCTCATTGGTACAGTGGCAGACTGGCAGGTACAAATTCTGTCTTCAATCCTGTATCCTCCCCAACAAATATGAATATACTGAACTCTAATGTAATCTTGGTTTTGTAGGGAGCACATTTATACTCTGAAATTTATAGGAAAATTATTCTCTACTTGTCCTGCCTTTAATTTTCTTTTTTCTCCTTAAAAAATTAATTATATATGCCTACTGGGGATGAGTTATCTGAAGTTGACCTATGACTACATCTTCGTACTTTCATGTAATTCTCTCTTCACAGACCCATACTTCACAGACCCAAATCTGTTAGTCCTGAGATCAGGAGCATGGCAGAGACAGTTCAAATATCCTTCACCGTACTCATCTCCTTTGTATGTCAGAGATTTATCCACTCTTCTTAATCAACCATCCATCTTCCAAAAGCCTCCTGTGATAATCATTCATGTTGAAATTTTTTGGTTAATTAACGATCCCTCAACCATGTTAATGATTTTTCACTCTCCCTACTCTCTTCCCTCCATCTCTTTATCTCTCTGTCTCTGTCTTTGTCTGTCTCACTGTCATGCTCACTCTCAATCTCTCACCTTCCTTTTTTATGATTCTTATCTCTACTTCCTCCTTTTTATTTATTGTCTATTAATAGCACATTAGCAAATTCTCAGGCATGAAGGGGAATAAATACAGATGAATGTCTTTTTATCTTCAAACAGAAGCATTGCATTCTAAAAAAGGTTTCACCATAGATTGTAATAATGTGGGTTTAGTGTTCTTATGAAATAATAATAATTATAACAAGAGATTATTTTGAATATTTTACATGTTGGACAAATTAGAAAGCTTGCTTTCTTCTTTTTATATATGTGGTACAGGGTCTCACTATGGAGCTCAGTCTCATAGTGATCCTCCTGTTTTCAGCTTCTCCAGCACTGGGATTACAGGTGTTCATCACCATGTCTGGCCTTGGTGGCTGGCTCCATGTGTCCAGGGTTGGGACCTGCATGGCATGTGCTGCCAGGGATAGAAAGCCTTGTGATTGCTTATAAAGTACTAAATTCTCCTATATGTGTTTCTTGTTCTCTTTTTCTTTTTTCTTTATTTCTTGAATTTTCTATGTTATTTATTCCTTGCTCTGATTTGTATTCAGACTTGTTTATTGGACATCAATCTTCTAGTTATTTTGGAATTGCTGCACAAGAAAATTCATATTTCTTTTTAGTAAAGTTTAAGTTTTCTATTAAAAATGACCACCAATGTGACAGGATTATTTGATATAATATAGAAAATTGAATAATGATTAAGGAATAGAAGCCATTGGTCAAGTTGCTAAAACACTATACAACACATTTTACTAATTTGTAAAATGGGACTTTCTGTCTATTTTGTTGGATTTTATATAAAATAATTCTAAAAAAATCTATAAAAATTTAACATCTCTGGAAATTTTAATACCTGAAATAATTTTATGTGGATACTGTTTCTGCTACAAAATGAATTTTCTGTCTTGCAGTTGATAGGGAGTTGTGATTTAATCTTTAACAAGATGTCTTTGACAGGCCTGCCTTTTTTTCTAAGACTCTATTATTTGAATTTAAAGATCTTCCTTTGAGAGTGATTTAGTGATTTAGGTAAGCTTCCTTCATGTAGTCTGATAGATTTGTAAATTGTTGTATTGATCTGCAGGAGTTCTATGCATTCTAGCAACTATGAGGTCAGACGATGCATGAATATGAATCTTGAGATCATTTTACAGAGAAAATGTCTTTTATATGTTTTCTACTATCATCACAATTGTTTGCATTATTAATTAGTTCTTCAAAATATGGATTCATTTTATTTATATGCTCCACTTTTGAAAAGTATGTAAGACAATATTTCTTGCTTGCACAGATCAAAGCATATGTACAAAGCAGAGTTACAGAGAGGAAGAGCAACAATATTTCAGCTGAATAGTTTTCAATTAATCAGCCCAGAAGAAGGTGATATGAATTGGAAATTCATAGGCTCAAAGAATATCTGATGAGTTTTGACAGGAAGCCTATTATCTACTAAATATTTTTAGCATCCAACTCAGATACCATGAAAGCAAATACTTATCTAAATTAAATAACATGGGCATTATTAATAACAAGTAGCACAGATTTTTATAATACTTCCAGATTTCCTAATACTTTTGATATATAACCTATTATTCAGGCAACTGTAGAACTCTAAGGTAGCTAGACATTGCTGATATCAAATTAAAAAGTTCAATCCATAATTTTTCTAAACAAAAATGTTATTACAATAATGTTATCTGATATTACCCATTTCTTACAATATTAGTTATACTCCTGAAAAAAAAATTCACCATGCCCTAGAACCCAATGCAATCATAGAGGACTCTAATTCACGTATCTTATGATGCTTTCTAAAGCTTAAAAAATATTTTTTAAAACAAAACAGGTAGTCTAAAATCAGTAATAAAAGTTTTAAATATCTTTTTACATTCCAAATGGATTAAATTATTAATATCAAATAACAATATGAACTGGTTTGAAATGTATGCGTGATCCTTAAAAACTATCTTTGTGATAATGAATGTTTAAAAGTTTAAGCTTTCCTTTCACTATGCCTTTAAGAAGCACATATGTGCATGCTCTTTGAGGTAATTTTTTTTATTCCTAATGTTTAACATGCAGGTCCACAGTGACATGAGGGACAGTAGAATATTTCCAGCTGGAGTCAGCCGCAGGCTCCCAGCCTTATGAAGAAGAAAATAGGAGCTTCATTGACATGTTTTCACCCACTTATTCTGAGAATTCCATTTGTAGCAGTAACCCAATAGCTGTCTTCACATTTTACAATGCCATTACAATGCTTAAAGCCTTTGACCTTAAGATTCTAAAATATGATTCCAGCTTTGTACTTTCTTAGCCAAGTGTCCTTGAATGAGTGACCCTCTTTTTAGTCTTTATTTTTCCTCATCTGAAATACAGAGAAAACTATGAAGAATTGATAATGAAAGAAGATATTTATAATAGTATAATCCAAAGCATTTTCACTACCATAGGAACCTGTATCTTTCCTATTTGTTCAAATATGCAAAACTAAGGGTGAGTCCTACATGACTGGGGATAGTGGGTGGTAAAGTTGTGTCATCATGCCTTATCAGTTGCAATATGTATACAGATCTGAGGGAAGATAAAGTGGAGGCGTTGTGTTAATGGATACAAGAACATACATAAGAGAAATATTTGGAAATTATTTCAGTTTTTTGTGAACCTAAGGTTTCTCTAAAAGTATTTTTAAAGGAAGATGAGATGTAGCAGCAACATAAGAGACTGTTTAATTTATTTACTTAAAACATGTTGCTGCATCCAGAATATAGCAAATATCCAATAAATCTCTGTTATTGTTATTGAAAATTCTATGTCAATTTTATAATTTCCTATGAAATTTAGGATACTTGACTAAAGTTTAAGATGTCAAAATGGGGAAATGATTATGAATATATTGAAAATCATTACAACCTATCCATGTATTTCACCAATTTGTTCTGGAGCAATGACTACTTCACCTCTTTGCTATTCAAATATCTTGTTTGTTTCTTTTTCTGCACTGACAGCTGAAGCTCACTTGACTTTTCTACTGAATCTCAAAAAGGTTAAGGCTAGAGCTCAAAGTCACAAAGTTAGCAGGCAGACAATGTATGTCACTTTATGGCCATCACATACATACACAGAGCTTTCTCTGACTCTCGAAGGAAATATTAAACATTCAGTTTATAACTTGAACTCATCCTGAGATTTCCTGAAATACCTGGATCTCTTGTTAACTACAGGGCAATGCACTATGATTCAGTTTAAATAATTGCATATTTTTATTTTTTTAAAAGAGGATAAATAATATCAAGAAAAAAGAAAGAATTAGAAATGATACTGAGGTCCTAGCCCAGGTCCGGTGAGTGTGTGGAGAGTTTCCTGCTACCCTGCACCGGCGGGACCAGTCCCAGCCCAGGCGCAGTGTGGGGCGGACCCTCTCCCACCCCCTCGGGCTGCCCCACACCACTCTGCCGTACCTCCCCACACCTCCTGCCGAGTAGGAAATTCTGCCGACTTCGGGAACCCCCAGACCCA
>NW_004524585.1:96938-102623 GCF_000260255.1 Octodon degus | reverse complement strand
ATAAAATAAAATAAAAAAAGAAAAAAAAATTAAAAGAAAAAAAAAAGAAATGATACTGAATCTCACTAAACAAAATCATAGGAATTGAACAGTGGCTGTTACGTTGCATATTGTTGTCTTTAAATTAGGAGTTCAGATTACCAGATAAAAGCTGTAAGACTGGACAAAATTATTGAAACACATTAAAAACAAAACAGAAAAAAACACATTAACTGCTCCTTTCAATAAACAACATGATATTAATTTACAAATGCATCCATTTATGTATAAAGGTCTTGAATTTAATGTTTTTATAGCTGAGTAATTTTGTTAGTTCATTAGAGGTATACATATCTTATATTCTGACATATTTTCATATACAAAGATACATATAGATTTAGCTGTAGTTTCAGTTTCTGATAATACTCTAAGAAAATGTCATTAAGGAGTAGAGAAAGAATGCATCAGAAGGCATCATTATGTCTGTTATGATATCAGCCACTTATAGATTAAAAATGTATTTCAAAGAAAGAGAACACAGAAAATTAAATGAAAATCTTCTAAAGTTTGAGTTCTATCCATACTGAAACTGTGTGTGTGTTATATTTTGAGATTCACACAGTAGTCATGCCCTAAGGCAGGTAACCTAGAAAGAATGTAGGAGACAGAGAGAGAGCTGCTGTCTTCACTGCTTGCTACTTGCTGCTTCTCTGCTTCTTTTCTGATTCTGTAGCCGTCTGCTCACTGTGGACTGCTTGTCCTCTGTGATGTCCCTCCTCCTTGGTGCTCTGCCTTGGAGCTGGCTGCATATGAGTTGAAACATATAAGCTGTGAGATGAATACACCTTGCCTACTTTAAATTTGGGTGTGGTTTTTTTTTTTTTTTGTCTTAGCAATAAAACAAAGTAATTAAGACACATACATATAGACTTACCTATTATGATTATCAAGGGAAAAAATAAAGCTTTTCTTCACAAAGCAGCGTAAGTCAGTTCCCAAATTCTAAATCCAAATCTGCACAGTAGGACATGCAGGAGCTAGGTGAGGCCTGTGCTCACACAGGTTGGTAGCAGAGAGGGCCACTTGAATTGGAAACACAGAGTTCAGGAAGAGGAGAATAGTGCTTCCTTGCTTTTGGGAACAAATAGACTCTCTGCTTTACTCTAGAATATATAAAAGTTTGTTTTGGGAAAAGAATAAAAAGAGTTAGATACTGGGAAATCCAATAAAGGTGTCTCTAAAATTTCTATTAGAACAGCAGCAAAAGGCTCTGGGGAAGTTCATCGGCATTAATTTTCAAGCTTTGTTACTATTTAATCAGTCTTACAGTCCCAGTGCTCTTTGCTCAGCAAACCCTGAACAATCAGAAACAATTATTAATGGAACATCATCTCCTGATGAAACTTTGCAACAGGAGGACGTATTAGAGCAAGCAATTTGTCCCAAGTAGTATAATCAGAATAATTTTATTGAAACAACATTTTCTGATTTTTGAAATTTGACAAATTTAATAAAAATTGAATAAAAGTATAGAGTTAATAAATGAAATACAATCAAGTAAATACCAACAATATGAGTATTTGAATTCACATGAATAATTTACATTGGATGAATATCTCATTACATGTTGTTCATGTAAATATTATTAAAAATACAAAGATGAAAATTGGGACATGGGAAAGGACTTTTAGAGTTTCTGCATTAAGAAAAATATTTGAGAAAATAAACATCTTTAATAAATGTCTTCTAAAATTTGATATATATCATTATGTGGTATCTCATTAATATGTATAACTTTTTATATATTTTCATATATCAGTTAAAGTGTTTTAAATGTTAAAAATGGGAAAATACACAAAAAACATAAAGATGAGTTTCATAATGAGAAACAGAAATGTTTTCTAAAAAGAAAAATGCAAGGCCAGCCAGATAGCTCAGTGGATTAAAGCTCCTGCTCAGGCAGATTCAGGGACCAGGATTCGATCTTCGGCATGCCATTCCGGCCCTGTCGCTGGAGTGCGCTGAGACTGCAATTGAGACTGGGTGTGGTGGCACACACCTGTAATCCCAGAGCTTGGGAGGCTGAAAAACAAGAGGATCACTATGGGCTGACCTGTGTAGTAAGACCATGTAGACCTTGAAATAAACACAAAATAAATAAATAAGAAACATATATAAACTTACTAGTTGAATAAAAATACAAAGAAAAATGAGTACAACCTTTCAAACCCAAACTGCATAATTGACAAGTGTATAAACTATTGATAATTTTCAATGGTTATACAATATATGGCAGAAAGTGCAATCAATCTTTTTGTAGTTTTTGTTTTTGTTTTTGTTTTTTTTTTTTCACTTACTTATTTTGAGGTGATTTTTGCTTTGTAGTGTAGGCTAGCCTTCAAACACTATGTAGCCTAGCCTGGCTTCAAACTCACAACAATCCTCCTGTAAGGTGACTGGATTATGGGAGTGCTATAGCTAACTTGTTGGGAAGCAGAGCCTCGGGGGAAGACACTGGGACATGAACTGCAAGGCACGGCTACCTCTCCAGCTCCTTCTTCCTCTCTCATTTGCTAGCTGCTGTGATATAACCAGCCATCCTCTGTCAGTCCCTTCCACTGTCTGGTGGAAGTCTGAAGTCTGCTTTGAATTAGAGGTGAAGGACCATGCAAGGATTAAGATTAGAGAAGTGCGAGGCAATCTAAACATCTCCTTATTTAAGCTGTAGGTGTCAGTTATTGTGTCTCTGCCATGCATAGGTGAATAAGCCATTCCACTTCTTTCCTTTTTATGAAGCTGAATGAGGGTTTCTAATTTGAGAAGAAATTTAAGGTAATGGTAATGGAATTAGCTGATCACATTTTGTCTTCTATATCAACTACCATTTGAGGCTTTCAAACCTATTTCTCCTTTTTAACCTTTCCGGGGAATACCACGCTCACAATCACAATGATTCGGTGTTACCACTAGATGTCTAAAAGCATCTCAACACAATACTGTTGCATCTGTCTACCAAACCAGCTCTTTCCTATCATTGCAGTGTCAATTAAAGAGTTAAAATTCCTATTTTTCATTAAAACTCATACTTTCTGAGTTAAATCACTTAGAAGTTATACCTTAAGCACTCTCTCCATCTCAAATTAACACTGTTATCCTCAGGAAATCTATTTGATTTTTCCTTCAATAGATTTTCTTTTCACCACTAGCAATTCTGCTGCCATGTAAAGTTCATTTATTTTCATATATGCACCAGAGTAGTGACTTCATTATTTTTTACCGTATTTCCGAGTGTTTTCCCAACATTAGTTTATTTTTTCAAAATATAAAAGTACACATAAACATGATAGAAATTATGGGATGATCTAACTAAAATATGACACATTTCAATCAAAAATAGACAAGAATAAAAATCATGGTGTCATCAACCCCCTCAAAATTCTCTTCCTTACTTTGAAAATGCTTATCCCATCATTCTAGTCTCTTCCAGAAGCAGTTTTTCATGTCCTTTCTCATGGCTGTTATGGTTGTCTGGATACCTTGGGTGGACTCAAAGTGTTTGTATGTCCATGTTATGTTAAATTTGAGACACAGCCACAAGTTTCAGGATGCCAGATTAAGTAAATAATGTGGATGAGCACATATGGTATTGTTCTGTGAGCCTGTCTTTTCACTGGATGGCCTGAGATAGAAATATTCATCACATTTTTAATCATATCTCATAAAGCACTCAAAAAAGAGAAGCACACTAGTGATGTAGAACGTGATAGTGACATTGCTCCACATACAATAAAGTTCCAAATGCAGAATTATGTTGTCATTTTGATAACTTAAGACAATTGGATGGTTGTCCAGAAAGATCAAACCCAGAACTCCATAATGTGTTCAGAATGGGTGGGAATGTTTATGTGTCTGGCATCTGAGATCCTTTCCAAGAGTTTAGTAAGTAGAGTTTAAGGTGATAAATATGCTTCAGTAAACAGAATGAAGGAGTCATGAAATGAAAGCATCCCATGTCTTTTTTTTTTATTGGACTGTTTGTTTCTTATTGACCTGTGAAATTTTATTTTTTATTTTATTATATATATTTAAATATTTTTATTAAGAAACAAATAGCAATGAGACAGTTTCACAACTGATTACTAGCACATTTTCGATAATTAATACATTGCATATTGTTGTCTTAGTGGTTATTCATTGTACAAGATGCAGACCTGATATCCTGTCTCAAACTCTATTAGAACAAAACTCTCTATTCATTGAATAAGGGAATGGAGCTGTATATCTATCCTAATTATTTTGAGTATATAGATACAAAATGATCTTTCCTTTGTATCCCCTTTTTTGGTTAGTTTTCTCAGAGAAAGGCACTTTATTGTCATGTAAATCCTGTAGGTGCATGAATTCAGCAAAATATCCAAATATAGTCCAATAGTCCATAATAGCAGTGGGTTTTCCATAAGACTGTCAATGTTTGAAGTTTTTGACTTGAGTCTTTTATAGCTCATCATATTAATATGGCTTTACTTTTTATACTTAATTTTCATGCTTTTCTGCTGGATGGTTAAGACCAAGAAAGAGCAAGACCTATATAACAAGAAATGCAAGTTTTGTATCTGATAAAGGCAGTCAAATCTCTCAGAATTTATCCTGAAACCCTGTACCTCACTTTGTAGATCCTTTGTCAGTGTCAGCCATGTGGATGAGTCATAGACATTGCTTGACCAATTTGCTCTCTGTGAAAGCTTGAGAGAATATTTTCTCTCCATGTGACTCTCCTTAGGGACACTCTGTATCATTGATTACTTTCCTCTGTGGCCCCATAATCTCCTTAATCAGAAAATTTGGGACACAATTGAGTTATAGAATGTTATAGTACAGGTTCTCCTATTTTCTGAGTCCTTACTGACCTTGAAAGGCTAGGATAAAATTGTTGGCTGTCCTTGTAGCCCTTCTTTTTCTTTAATTTTTGGTCTGCAAACTTAAGTTCTTGACCCTCCAGAAGAGAAGCTTAATGATACTATCACCCTATAACACAGGCAGTTCAGCTTAACCTCACTATCTGTCTAAATATCAAACATCTCGGACATAACATGGAACAGGTATTTTCCATCAAGTATTGATATGTTAAACTTTGAGTCACTCCAGAATATGAAGAAAAAGGATGAAAGCAATGTGTAATGGTGGGGTCATGCTTGGAATGCCTGTCATTCTGGTCTTCTTATTACATACTGCTTGTCATGACATTCCAATCAGGGCCATACTGTCTCTCAAGTAAATGTTTGTTTAAAAAAGAGGTGGGTTATAAATGAAAACATGAGACCAAAAAAAGTCACAGGACTGGCCTGCTATAAGGCTGTATATTGTTAGATTTCTAAATTTCTGTGTAAAAGTATGTAAATGCTTATTCTTATTTTTTTTAAGCATCCTATCTCTAAAGTTAATTGCATTCCATAATGTGCCCTGACACCCACATCTCCTTTTATTCTTTTAACTTACTGTAGTTTAATCATAATGACATTGATATCTGTCCATTATGATGAATTGACTGTGGTTCATGTGATTTACATTTGCCATGTACATCAGCTAGTGTAATGTCGCAACTTCATCTAGTTTGTAGTTTCCATTACTTGAGTTCTGTTCAAATAAAAACTTCTTTTTTTTTTTAAACATTTATTTATTTATTTAGTGTGTGTGTGTGTGTGTGTG
>NW_004524585.1:78256-96408 GCF_000260255.1 Octodon degus | reverse complement strand
TATTGTGCACTGTGCAACATTGCACATTACATAAAAGTATGCATATAGCTGAATTTAAAATACTTCATTACTAAAAATATATATATTTGATTATCTGAGCCTTCAGTGAGGTCTATTCTGCTGGGAGAGGATCTTGACACAATGTAGATGCCTGCTAGTTTACCAGGGTGGAAGCTATCGTGTGTGGTCCTGGTGACCTCTTTAAATAAGACTGTAAACAAATTTTTTACAACTCTTTCTTTTATGAAAACATTCTCTGCACCTTGCAGTGTTCCTTGCTAGCACTTTACCCACAGTACAACTTTCTTAAAATGGGAGTGCAACCTGTCGAATCCTATCATTGCTTTATAAACTGAGCTTATGTGAAATCTGAATCTTCTATTTTCATTTTACCTATGCTCCCAGCATCTTCACCAGCGGTGGAGTGTACCGCTAAAAGGGAACATAAGAAGGAGTACCTTATCTGTTATTTTTCTATAACACTGAAGCCATTTAGTGCCATATTTACGTTTTACTTTTTATTCTAGTTCTCTTGCTACCTCTAATACATATGATGCTCTCTTCTCTCTGACGTCTGGATTCCTCTAGAGTTATCATGAGATTGGAATTAACTTCTTCCAAACACCTATTTCTTTTAAAGTTGCCCTTCCCCATGATTGATGAATGATTTTAATATTCTCTGGAGTTGTATCCAATTTATTTTTCTCAGAATGATCAGAGAAGTCACTGTCCAGGGCAGCTATTGCCCTTAAATGTAATGCTTATATCATAATTCTACTTCAAAGTTGAAATTATGTGTGGCAGGAAGATGAATATTGCATTAGAAAACGTGAACACATCTCACTGTACATTTCATTGAGACTCTTGAATGACCAGACACATTTTCAATTAACAGCAATATTTTGAAAATCATTTTTTTTCTGAATAATAATTCCCAACAGTGGACTTAAAATACTTAGTAAACTCTGTTGTAGAAAGACGTATCATCATACAGTCTTCAAGATACACATTATAGAGCACAGCTAGGGTAGATTTGGTATGACTTCATAAAAGTCTACAGTGACACAATGGTAAATGTCCATAGCTTCAGCTGAATGTCAATGGTTTCATCAGCCCCTAAGAAAAATGATGGCACATTGGTCGAGGGTCTGAGTCCATGCATTGATTTCTCCTCTTCCACTACAAGTCTAAGTTGCATCTTCTTCCTGTTTAAGACTGTGCTTGTACCACAAGTCTGTTGTTTTGTTTAGCTACCTTTATCATCATTTTATCTATGCCTTTTGGATAACTACCAGCAACTTCTATATCAGCATGACATCTTTCTTTAAACCTTGTGATTCAATTTCTCCTAGCTACAAACTTTTCTTCTGAGGTTTCTTCACTCTCTCTAGTCTTCAAACAACTGAAGAAATTAAAGTTGTTTTGGAAAAGCTTTGGATGAAAGGAATGAAATGTCTGGTTTAATCTTCTATTTAAGCCACTAACTCTTCCTGCAAATCAGTAGCAAAGTCCTTATTATTAATGTTCAGTAGGATATCACCTCTAACTTCATTAAAGAATATTTCTCTGCAGTCATAAATTAACTGCTGACACAAAAGGCTTAGTTTACACTCTAGAGCAGCTTTTCATAGGTTCTGATACAACACTGAAACATTTTGAAGTTGTGTGAGAGACCTGCAAGTCTTATTTCACTTGAACATTTGTAAAGTAATTAATTGGCCTAATTTAATTATTATTTGTGTGGTTCAGTGTTCATTGGTCAAGTAGTTAGAACACAGGTGACATTTATTAAGTTCTTATGTGAGTAGAGTTCATGACACCCCAAACAGTTATAATAATACATCAGAATTCCCTGATCACAAATCATCATAATAGACATCATAATAAGGAGCAGTTTTGAAATATGTAAATACTAGAAAAATATGATGTAGAAATAGAGCTTTGAGCTCACACATTGGAAGCAGAGCACCAGTAGACAAGCTCAGTGCTGGATTGCTGCAAAGTTTTAACTTGTATGAACAACAACACAGTAACTACAGCACAACAAAGTGAAGCACAATAAAATTCTGTACCTCTGAAGTTACTTGTTGAACAAATTAAAATAATTTATGCAGATAGATTTGTTAAATACAAAAATATACAAATAATAGAAATGTCTGTGCTAATTATTCAGGCATTTGAAATCCTAACCTTAGGCCTAAAAAGTAGGGCCCATTTAGAATAAATTCTACTAAGAACATAGTGAAAACATGTCAAATATATGTTATATGGTTGCTTCCAGATTTGTTTTTATTTATATAATGGATAAAAGTTATTTATTGATTGTTTAAAATGACCATTAAGGAACTCAGTGTGTTTTCACTACACACTTACACATGAATACAAATGTTTCCTATTTAAAAGGAAAAATAAAAACACCACACCTTTTTCAATGCATTCCTCAATTGATGGGCATTTCAGTTTTATCCAGGATTTAGCTATTACAAATTGTGCTGCTATAAACATTGGTGCAAATATGTCTCTGTGGTATGATGATTTCAGTTCTTTTGGTAAAATACCTAGGAGTGGAATAGCTGGCTTGAATGGAAACTCCAATCCTATTATTGTGGGGACAATCCACACTCATTTTCATAGGGGTTGTACCAGTCTACCTCCCCACTAACAGTAGAAAAGAGTTCCTTTACCCTACAGTCTCTCCAGAGTTTGTTCTTGGTTGATTTCTTGGTGATAGCCATTCTTTTTGGAGTGAGATGAAATCTCAGGGTTATTTGAATTTGCATTTCTTGAATGACCAGTGCTGTTGAACATTTTTTCATATATTTATTTGCCATTTGCATGTATTCCTATAAGAAGTGTGTATTCATCTCAGATGCCCATTTTGGATTGGGATATATAAATATATATTTCATAAAATTAAATTCAATTAGAAAATTTAAGGGGCTGGACAGATAGCTGAGCACATTAAAGCACCTGCTTAGCAGACACAGGGACCAGGGATTGGATCCCTGGCATGCCATGCCACCCTGCCCCCGGAGCCTGCTGAGACTGGGCATAGCAATGGGCACCTGTAATCCTATGCTTGGGAAACTGAAAACAGGAGGATCACTATGAGTCTGATCTGTGTAGTGAGACCCTGTAGACTTAATACATAAAAAAATTAAATGATTAAATATCTCATTAAGCAATTATAAATTCTTATTAAACATCATACCTAAAATCACCAGCAATTTAAAACATTTATTTGATATCCAGGCTCAATATCTCATTAATTTTATTCTTAAATTAATAGACTATTTCTTGCTATATAAGGAGAATTAGGGTTGAAATTTTGATATTTTCTCTGAAGCATATTAAGATTGAACCATATATGTAATTAGACTGGCCATTTACAAATAAATGAATGTGCATGCCCATCCAAATTAGCTTGTGTATGTGGGGTTAGCAAGTGAGCTTTATAAAAGAGAGAGAGAGAGAGAGAGAGAGAGAGAGAGAGAGAGAGAGAGAGAGAGAATATAACGGTGGCCCAGCTGAATACTTTATTTGGCAAGGTTTCTATATTGAACAAAAGGAGATTTTTCATATAAGACAATAGTGGGATAATGAAGAAAAAAGACATACAATTAGTAAAAAATATTTTAATCAATTTTGCTAGTATAGAAACAAATTTAAAACCAGGTCACATATTAGCATTCATATTTGGCATTTAATGTTCCCATACCAGAATTCAACATTTTGTTCCCATATTGTATTAGATCATCTCATTAATCAATGGGATTATGATACTTACAAAGAAAGTGGAAGTCAATTTACCTACAGCTGCGTATGCACTGGGTACTTTCCAGACATTCACTTCAAAAACAGTGTGGTAACACTGATTACAAGGTTGGAACAAGAAAAACTATTATTATCACTCATACTGTATTGAAACATTGATTACAAGTATGTGTTATGTAAATGACATCAGAATGACTGTTGTATTTGTATGTATGTATATGCATTGTTGTTTGTTCTGCTTATTTTTATTTTTTATGTACTTAAGGACAGGGTCTATAGGGTCTCATTACGTAGATCAGACTCTTATCAATTCTCCTATATTCAGACTCTCAAGCACTGGGATTACAGGTCCGCACACCACGCTTAGACTGACTTGCTATCTCAGTGCACCCTGGGGGTGGGGCCAGCACAGCACACTGAGGATTGAGCCCAGCCACTCATTCTGCTTTAGTCTACTGAGCTGGTGCTTTAGTCTACTGAGCTATCTGGCTGGCCCTTGTTTTGCTTAGTTTTACATGTATGTATATTTAGTCAATCATATGTTCAGTAGGTAAAAATAAAATATTTCCCTCTTGGAATACTTTTTTAAGCATTTTTTGAAAGACTTATTTGGGGAACTAAAATAACAATAGAGAGCAAATACAAACAAATAATGCAATATTTCATTGTTTAAATAATAAGTACACTTTACTTAAACATTGTTAAGGCCAGTAATTCCCTAAGAATGAAACAAGTATAAAAGTTGTGCAGTGCTTTATCTGCTAATTTGAGAGTAATTCAAAGAAAATAAAAACTTAGAAGAAAAAAAAAACAGACTAAAATTGTAACTTATTTATATTTTTGTTATTAATTTTTTTTATTTTTTAGGGAAGGGTCTACAGGGTGTTCAGGGTCTCACTACTAGATAGAAGTTGTAATGTCCTCCTGTTTACAGTCTCCCAAGTGCTGGGAACACAGGCATGAACCACCATGCCCAGTCTCAATCGCCATCTCAGCACACCCTGGGAGTGGGACTAGCACTGTAGGCCCAGCGAACAAACTCCCAGCCCCTGTAACATTTTTTTTTAATGGGAATAATGTCATGTAGTTGAAGGTTTTTGGTAAGTGAAACTATATTTTAGCATGTTTTAATAGTAACAGGAATTTAAAGCAAGTTATTATCAGTGAAAATTGATATCATTATTAAGAATCTTATTACATGTGACCATAACTTGTAAAACAGACATGTTTTATGACAGAATATTAATTTTCCAGCTGTGAAACTAGTTAGCCAATCAGGAAATTAAGTAACCAAGCTATAGTACTCAATAGCTCTATAGTACTCTATAGCTATAACTATACTATGTTACACTCTAGGTATCATTCTTTAGTAATTCATCTTTTGTATGATGATAAATCATGCTTTCCAGTGAACAATATTAGCATCAGAAAGCAAGAACAGTACTTAAACTTTACATGTGAAACATTTCTAAATGACATCTCAAGTTTGTGAGTGTATTTGATTTTTAAAATTTATTTATATTTTTTATTTCAAACCAGATTTTCTTTTAAGTTACACAGTAATTCATGGCTTACCCTTAGCTAACTAGCTTTGAATTTGGTTATCTACATTGAAATGGCAGGAAACAAGCTATTAATTATAGGTTTAAATACAATCTGATGGCAACGTCAATAATTTTACTGCAATTTTCTCAATAAACTCGAAATCATAAAAGCTTACATATGCATTTTGGAAGTAGGACAAATTTTATGTCCATTAACATAGAGACAACACATTGATTGCCTGCTATGACATTATTAAAATGGCATGATGGGATAGCTCTAGGGAAACAGGTTCAAATAAAGAAGACATTCAACTGCACCAATATATCCTTCCTAAATTTAGGACATGTAAATTTGAAGGAAGGTATGCATTTTTAAGTAATATATGTATTTTGGCATGAAATTCCCACTGTATACAGACATCAGAAACTCAAAAATAAATATTAACTCCCTTATATTTTATTAGTTGTAGGTTCTTGCCAATAATAATTTCATTCATTTATTTAAAAATATTCATTATGAGATTAAAATGGAATAGATATTCCACTTTGGTGGAAGAAAGGGAAAAGCGTGAATGTTTTTAATTTATTGGTTAAAAGAATTTAGTGATTTGTCATACAAATTAGAAACAAGGTGTTTATATGTATTATGGGGAGGAAGGGAGTGTTTGTAACTACACATAAAAGAATCTAAGAATAGGGCTTAGGACATAGGTCAATGGTACAAGTGCCTGCTTGACAATTAGGCAGTAAAAACCAAACAAACAAACAAAACTTTTAAGTAGATATATTTGGTATGATTAACTTTGGTGTGTTCTCATATGAAATTATTCATTTTGTAGATAAAATTCACCATTTGATAGTGTATTAATGAATTTGAAATTAATGGTGTTTATTTAGAATGAATAAAAGAATACTTACATAATTTTACTTCTACCAAATACATTTGCATGTATATAGGCACAGAAAAGCTATCTCACAGCATTGAGCTCATTATCAATAGATGTACATAGGAACAAAGATAAAAAAATTTGTTACATTTGCAAGAGTGGAAGAAGAAAGATTCATTATGGGATCAAACGATCGCCTAGTGATATCAAAATACAGTCTTTTTAGCGTCACTGTGACAAAGTACCTGACACAGGAGAATTAAGTTTGGCCAACATTTTTCAGAGGCTTCAGGCCCTGCTTGGCTGGCTCCAAGACAGGAATAACAGGATGGAAGAGCCCGTCAGAGGAATGCTGCCACCATCATGGAGATAAGCTGGGAGAAAGGAGGAACTGTACACAAGAATACATTTCCTTCTTCTTCCAATTTTACATGCATATTTCTGGTAATATGAATAACTGGTTGGAAGACAACACTAAGTATTACAACAAATGAAATTCTTATTACTTTGTTAAGTGAAATTCTATATCACTTTTATTTATTTATTTATTTATTTATTTATTTATTTATTTATTTTTATTCTAATTGTAAGGGCTGGCCAAATAGCTCAGCAGACTAAAGGCCCTGAAAGAAGGCGCTGGGGCTGGGGGTTCAATCCCAGGTCTGCCTTGCCAGCTCCACCCCCAGGGCATGTTCAGAGGGCAGTTGAGACTGATCATGGTGGCGCATGCCTATAATCCCAGCTCTTGTGAGGCTGTAAACAGGTGGAGCACTATGAATCCGATCTAGTAGTGAGACCCTGTACACCCCGTAGACCCTTCCCTAAAATACAAACAAAAAATCTAATTGTACTTTCTGTAAAAAATAAAAACTACATTTATAAAAACACTGTTCTAGGTCACACCTCTAGTGACCCACCTCCTAGCTCTACCTCCTGACAGCCCATTGAGCTACCAGGCTTACTAATGGAAGAATCTACTGGTGCCTACAGCATCCCCATCATTGAATCACCTTCCAAGCTTCAGGGTGACATTTTAGGCCTAGACCATATCAGTGTAGGAGGATTGTGAACAATGGTGGATACATAGTAGAATCCAGGAAATATTATGGGAAGACATCCAATGTTTTATGAAGTGTTGGACATAAAGGAATTGCACAGAGTGGCAGGACTGAGTGTTGTCAAGCAGAACACTCACATCCAAGATTCGAGAAGTGCTGCAAATAATCATCATGATACATTGCCATGTTCTCTGATCAGTATATTAGATTCTGTTTAGCATTTCTCAATAAGAGTTAATAGAACAGAAATAGAAAAAGAGGAAATAGCATACTGTAAATAATAAGAGGAACTGTGTTGTTTATTTTTATGAACTTTTCATAGCTCCTACTGTCAGTACACATTTCTTGGGTGGACTTGGTACATGTACATAGCACATTTTCATTTCCTCGTTCATTTCCTTTCCTTCTCGTTTTTTTTTCCTCCCTTCATTTCTTGATCACCTTCCCATTAGAGAAAAACCTAACTTCTTTCTTCCTATTATTTTTCATTTCTCTCTTCATTTATGATGTTGGTTTTTCATTTAAGGGACAACATGTGATACTTAAGCTTGTGTATCACTTATTTCATTTACCAGTATGGTCTCAAAGTGCATGTGTTTTTCTATAAAGGACTTGTTTGTCTTCATTAATGGTAGAGTACTACTCTATCATGTGCTAAAGCACAGTGTTAGAAACAGCAAAATTAACAGAAAGGAACAGATCTGCTCTATAGATCCTTTTCCTTCACACATATATGTCTTCTTTCAATATTTGTATCTCTCACAAAGTGTTACATTTGTTAAAATTGATAAGTCTGACTTGACATATCATAATTACACGCAACCCATTGTTTACATTAATTTTCCCTCTTAGTGTTGGGTACTGTAAGAGTTTTGGAAACTATAATGACACATATTCAAAATTGCACACTTGTCTAGCATAATTTTTACCAATCTAAAGAAGGGCAACAACATGTTTTTTTGCTGTTTTCATTGTTTTGTCATAACTACAGGTACTATAATTTGCACTACAGAGTATATTGCTATTTCAGATTGGCTTCTTTCCCTTAATGCAATTCCTTCAATTTTCTTTCCATGTCTTTCACTGGCTTCATATTTATTTCATTTAATCACTAGATACCACTCCATTGTCTACCTGCACCTATCTATATGACTACTGAAGTACATCTTTTTGCTCATAAATTTTGGTAATTATGACTAAATTTTCTAAAGAAATTACCAACAAAATGAAAACATGGCCCACCAATTGGGAAAAAATCTTGACTAATAAGCACTCAGACAAAAATATGCTCTCTAGAATTTATAAAGAACTAAAACACATTAGGGCCCCTAAATTTAAAGACCCAGTTCAGAAATGGGCATCTGAGATGAACACACACTCCTCAGAGGACGAATTTAAACAAGCAAATCAATACATTAAAAAATGCACCACATCATTAGCCATCCATGAAATGCAAATTAAAATAACTCTGAGATACCATCTCACCCCAGAAAGAATGGCTATTGTAAAGAAATCACCCAACAACAAATGTTGGAGAGGCTGTGGGGAAAAGGGAACCCTTCTCCCTTGCTGGTGGGAATGTAGACTGGTGTGACCATTATGGTAATCAGGGTGGAGACTGCTTAAAAAACAAGGACTGCAAATCTCATTTAAAGCAGGTATCCCCCTACTGTGAATTTTCCCAGAGGAACTAAAAGCGTCATATCATAGTGATATATGTGTGTCTATGTTTATAGCAGCACAATTTGAGATAGCCAAAACTTGGAAACAATCAAATTACCTGTTACCTGAAGAATGGATGAAAAAGATGTGATATTTTTATACAATGGAGTTTTACTCAGCAATAAAGAATGATAAACTCGAATATTATTTATTTATTTATTTATTTATTTATTAGTGGAACCAGGGATTGAACTCAGGCCCTTGTGCTTGTCAGGCAAGCACTTATTGTACTAAACCATCAGCTCAGCCCTCTACTCTTTATATTTACATGGAACCCACTTGAAGATATACTCATAAGTGATAATAAACCAGACCACATGTGTAAATATCATATAGTCTCCCTAGTATAAAAACTCAAAAGAAGAAACAAAAATAGAAAGGTATACCACACTAAAAGGAAAATGAGAAATTAAGGATTAAACAGCGAAGAGAGGTCAAGGAGAAAAGTTAAGAAACATGGCGGGTGCAAAACCGTACATTTATATGCACATCATGGTTAAGGCAATGGTCCTGAGAATCTTCAACAGGTTTTTAAAACTAACAGGATTCTCCTCCCTCACTAACTATGTATGCTGATACCTGTGAACTAAGCAAGTGCACTGAAGAAAGCCATGCAGTCCTAATACTAGAGAAAACCTTGGAACGCCTGTCATTCGGAACTTCTAAATATGTACTGCTTGTCATGACATACCATGCCATACTGTCTCTCAAGTAAATGTTTTTTTTTTAAATGGGTAATAAATGAAAACAAGAGACAAGAAAAAAATGTCATAGGACTGTCCTGCTACAATGCTGTATATGGTTAAATTTCTAAATTTCTGTGTAAAAATATGTACTTGTTTATTCTTGTTTTTTGAAATTTTTTGTTCTTTTTTTTCTTCACATTATGTAGGAACTCAAAGTTTAACACATCAATACTTGGTGGAAAATACCTGTTCCATATTGTCTAAGATGTTTGATATTCAGACAGATAGTGAGGTTAAGGTCAACTGCCTATGTTTTAGGGTGGTAATATCATTGAACTTCTCTTCTTGAGGGTTAACAATTTAAGTTTGCAGACCAAAAATTAGAGAAAAAGAAGGGCTGGAAAGACAGCCAACATTTTGGCCTTAGCTTTTCAAGGTAAGTGAGGACTCAAGACATAAGGGAACCTGCAGTGTATCATCCTTTAATTCTGTTGTGTCCCAAATTTTCTGATCAAGGAGATTATGGGGCCACAGAGGAAAGTGATCAATGATGTAGAAAGTACCTAAGGAGAGTCACATGGAGAGTAAACATTCTCTCAGGCTTTCCCAGAGTGCAAACTGGTCAAGCAATAATCATGATTCATCCACATGGCTGACACTGGCAAGGATCTACAAACTGTGGTCCAGGGTTTCAGAGTAAATCCTGAGGGGATTTGACTGATATTGTCAGATACAAAAGTTATATTTCTTTTCTTTTTTTGCGGAACCGGGAGTTGAACTCAGGCCCTTGCACTTGCCAGGGAGGCACTTATTCTACTGAGCTATCTCCCTGGCCCTCAAAAGTTACATTTCTTGTTATATAGTTCTTGGTTTATCTTGGTCTTAACTATTCAGCAGAAAAGTATAAAAATGTTGTATAAAAAGTAAAGCCATATTAGTATGCTGAATTGTAAAAGCTCAAGTCAACAACTTCTAGCATTGGCGATGCCTAAGGCTTTTCTTTCGGTGTTTTTTTTTTTTTTTGGAACTGGGGATTGAACTCAGGCCCTTGCGCTTGCCAGAGAAGCACTTATTCCACTGAGCCATCTCCCCGGCCCTCCATACAAATGGTTTTGGTTAGGATATCATATCTGCATCTTGTATTATGAATAACCACTTGAAGACAACAATATGCATTGTACTAATTGCTGAAATTGTTCTACTAATCGATTTTGCAACTACTCATTGCTATTTGTTTCTGAATAAAATAAAAAAAGACATCTGAAGAAAATTCTGTTGTATCATCTCTATGTATACATACAGATTTCCATTTATTAGTCAAGAAGGTATTCCTGTTAGTGTTTTTCTAAAGTACTCATCTAGAGCCAGGGAAATAGCTCAGAAGTATAAGCACCTTCTGGCACACACAGTGTCCTGAGTTTGATAATAAATAAATAAATAAGCAAATAAATGTCATTTATGAGTGATTTATCATTTGACAACTCTGATATCCTGATAGATTATACATCGTCACATTATTTATAGTTCTTTTTTCTATAGTACATTTTTTTTCTTTTTTTCTTCATTTTAATGAGAAAAAAAGGAAAATCACAATGAAATAGTTTTAAAGCAGGTTAGTAGGATGGTTACAATAACTAATACATTATATAATGTTGTCTTTGTAATAGTTATTCGGAGGACAAGATGCAGACATGATATCTTGTCTAAACAATATTAGTACAAACCTTTATTCTCAATGAACTAAGACAAAATAGCTGTCTATCAAACTCTCTTGTATATTCATACATATATATTTTCTCTTTTTTCTCAACAAAATGGTCCTTTATTTACATGTTTGTGAAGTTAATATCACATGACACTAGGTTGCCTAGCGATTGATAGCTAAGCTTTACCAGACAGGATGTTCATCTCAGGAGTGAGGCAGCTTGCTTGCTTTAGGTTTTGGGCCAAGTCCTACCTACACATATTTGATCAATTTCCCAGCTTCATGACCCTCAACAAATCCCTCTTCTTCTTTTTGTTGTGTCAGAGATAGGTGTTTCACTACAGGCCAAGCAGTGGTTGTGACTCATCCATATGGCTGACAGTGACAAAAGATCTGCAAGGTTCTGTACATGGTTCCAGGGTAAATCCTGAGGAGATTTGACTGTCCTTGTCAGATACAAAAGTTAAATTTTTAGTTATGCATGTCTTGCTTTAACTTGGTTTCAACTATACAGCAGAAAACTATAACCATGATGTATCAAAAGTAGTATCATATCAATATGCTGAGCTGTAAAAGGCTCAAGTCAGTAACTTCTGACAATTGCCAGCTGTGCTGATAATCCACAGCTATTATGGACTCTTGGATTATATTGGGTTATTTTGCTGAATTCAAGTATGCTGTATAATGAATTCATATTATTCCTTCCACTTTATTGATATAGAATATACATATAACATTTTACACCTTTAAAATGTCACTATTCCTATAATGTATAAGCTCAATTATAATACTATATTACTGAAAGTACATTTTTTTATTTTCTAAGAGAGTACAAATTAGAATTAAAACAGAAAAATTACAAATGATACAGAATTTCACTTAACAAATAATATGAATTTCACAGTAGTTGTTGTAATACATAGTGTTGTCTTTCAACCAGTTATTCATATTTTGAGATATTGAAAAAATGGAAATGAGACAAATTAACAGGCATTACCTGTTATTTCCATAGACCAGAAGAAATGCAGATTACAGTTGTCCAGATGGTTCTGCATGCATACCTAGATATATCTCTTGCCCTCTCTCTCTCCTGTCCTTCTCCTCAACTCACTAAGACTTTCTTTTTGAATAAGTTCATTCTCATTTTTCCATATCTACTGTATGCTTCAGATTCCACTTTTCTCTTTTTCTCTTTTTTGAACCAGAAGAGATCCAGAATGTCAAAAGCAATCCTGGGAAACAAAGGAAAGGCAGGGTGTATCACAATACCTGACTGAAATTATACTATAAAGCTACTGTTATAAAATGAGTACATTTCTAGCATAGAGACAGACTTAAGGATCAATTGAACAGATTAGAAGATGCAGACACAAGTGCAAACACACTCAGCCACCTTATATTTGATCAAGGGGCCAAACATGTTCATTGAAATAAAGATAGCCTCTTTAATATGTGGTGCAAGAAATACTGGCTTTCCACACGCCAAAGGCTAAAACTAGACACGTGCCTATCACAATGAATAAAGCTACAGTCAAATAATCAAAGAGTTAAATAGCAAAATAGAAACACTAAATGTTCTGGAGAGAAATGTAGCTTGAAATCTTAGGCATAGTAGATTGAGAGTTCATGATCAAAATCCAAACTGGACAGGAAATACTTCAAAGAAACTAGAACTGGGATCTCAGCTTCTTGAAAAGGTTCTGCACTTTAAAGCAAATCTCCAACAGAGTAAAAAGAAAACCCACAAACTGGGAAAAAATATAGCTAACTGTCCCTCCAACAAAGGTCTTTAATCTAGAGCAGATAAAGAATTTTAGAAAATGAGGCCTCCGAAATTCAAAGACCCAATCCAAAAATGGATATTTGAGGTGAATATATACTTTTCAGATGAAGAAACACCAACGGAAAATAAATGTATGAATAAGTGCTCAACATCATTGGTCTTTTGAGAAAAGCCAATTAAAACAGCTCTGAGGTTCCATCGCACCCCAGAAAGAACAGCTAACATCAAGAAGCCAACCAATAACAAATGCTGGAGAGGCTGTGGAGAAAAAGGAATCCTTTGCACTCTTGGTGGGAGTGCAGACTGGTACAACCACTATGGAAATCAGTGTGAAGATTCCTTGCAAAGCCAGGATTGGAGGTCCCATTCAAGCCAGGTATTCCCCTCCTGAGTATTTTTCCAAAAGAACCGAAAACCTCATACCACAGCGATACATGTGCACCCATTTTTATAGCAGTACAATTTTTTTAATTAATTAATTAATTTATTTATTTTGTGTTTGACCAGCTCAGCCCACCAAGGGGCGGGGCTGGCTGGCATGTGGTGCTGGGGGATTGAACCGTGGTCCCTGTGGTTTGCTTAGCTTAGCTTATGCTAAGTAGGTGCTTTAGACCACTGAGCCATCTCACCAGCCCTAGCAGTACAATTTGTCAACTCTAAATCCTGAGAACAATCCAGATGCCATCAGCTGAAGAATAAATAAAGAATCTGTATTTTTACACAATGGTGCATTATTCAGGAAAAAAAAGACAGATAAATTTGAATGCTTTGTAAGTAAATGGATGCAACTAGAGAATATACTCCTAAGTGGAATAAATCAGACCCGCATGTGCAAACAGTACATTGTCTCCTTAGTGTGAGTACATTTTAAAAAATTCTGATCTTCTTTTATGTTACATTGTTCCTCAATAAAACTGTCTTTTCCACTTTTTTCCTTTATTTTTAAAAACCTAATTATCCTATTTTCTCATTCTTCTACTGCTTGTTTTATAGACGATTTGAAGTACAATAGCTCCTTGCTGGGTTTTTAAAGCTATTTCAAATTATTTCAAATTAATCATTGCATTGTGATTTGAAATATTATTTTGCCAATATCAGTGCACTAACATTATAAAATGTACTTTATCCAAAATCTACCCTGTATATTTACCCTTTACTCTGTGCATTTACACTTTCACATTGTTAAATGCAGATCTTATTTTCTACTTCCAATTTGGGACCTAAGAAAAGATATTTTTGTCTTAGTTTTTTATCTGTAAAATGAATAAAATAATTATATTGCTTAACGAGTAGAATCTGTGTTTCACTGACTAAAGTAACTTACTGTCAGAGCAATGATTTTCTTTCTACCCTGTGACCACTGAAACACATTTATAAGTAAAGAGACTATCTTCTTATCTGTGAAATCAAAAGAGCTCTGTGTTTGATTAGTAGTTTGTGCATCTTCTTTCACTGGAAAAGTTCACATACATCTTGATGTTTAAGAAAGTGTAGATTTTCTCCAGGCTAGATCTATAAAATATCTGCTATATTTCTTTAATATCCTATAATTTGCTCTATCCTGATATTGCTTAAAGTACTTCACTGGCTGTAGAAACTTTCTGCAGAACATTTGGTTTTGGTTGGTGAATAAGAATTTTCAGATGAATAGCTAAAATAGGCTACCATACTTTCTTATATAACTTTGCTTTATTATTACCTTTTTTAAAAATATTTATTTATTTTTATTTATTACATTTATTTATTCTGTGTGTGTGTGGCCAGCTCAGCCCACCAGGGGGCAGGGCTGGCTGGCATGTGGTGCTGGGGATCGAACCACGGTCCCTGTACTTTGCCAAGCTTGTTCCAAGTAGGTGCTTTAGACCACTGAGCCATCTCTCCAGCCCTATTATTACCTTTTTAAAGATATTTTTCTGCTAAATACTTCCTAACATCAAATGTTCCTAAGGGTTTTCCATTTAAGTTCTTCATGTTTATTTATGCTTTAACTCTAGCCAGTATAAGCTTATTTCTTTAGCCTGCTAATGATTTATGTAATATTTAACCTGAGGGATGGAAGTGCTCTGATTTTCTGAGAATGGCAGAATTAGACTGCCTCCCACAGAGTCCCCACCAGTGTAAGCGATAAAGATATCCTTAGAGAATGCATCTCTGGAGAATGCATTGTTATAACCTAAGAAAATAATGTACAAAGCAGGCTGATTGGGAATAAAATGCAGTCTGTCATTGTGATAGATAAGTATCAAATACATATTCCCAGAATAACTTACAAAGAAAATGAAAAATTTTTGAAAAATACAAATGACTTGATAAAAGTTTAAGTACCTAAGCAAAGTTAAATTTTAAAAAAAACCATTTTTTTCATTAATCTATCTCTACAGCTGAATTTTGAAAAAAAGCTTACCAATGTTGAATGTATGGGATTTTGTTTCACATATATTTTCACTGATTTGTCAGATAAATACATAAATCAACCAGATATTTGTGTCATGTTTAAGTACAAATATATAATGAGAATTTCCCTTTAGAAATAACACTTTTTACATAGTTGAGCACTTATGATTATTCAAATAAATTTTTAAAAGTTTAAGGTTATTAAATAAATATAGTATCTTACTACAATTAAAATATTTATTATACAGATAGTTTCAAACTGTGGGGAAATAATAGTCTATTCAAATAATAACTAAAAAGACATAAAATAGAAATTCTATACTACTAAGTATAAAGAACTTCATCATATTTCCAAGTTTAAGAATATATATTTGATTAAAATTTTTCTCTAAGTGAAAAAGGAAAAGCCTGAGATGCATTTGTGATGCATTTATTTTATTGGTGTAAAATATCAATTTGGACATTTTAGCAATCAAATGTATTTGCCAGTAGGCTGAATTTTAAAAGTAGCATGTTTTAAAGATGGTAATACTAATATCGTACCTATGAGCACATTTAAGTAATTACGTGAATTTCCATGCATTAGCTGCTCTAGATCTATAGCAGATCTTTGTACAATAAAGTAATCTTCATTAAATTGCTTTAAATTTAAATTCACTACATATTGTTGAAATTGAACATTATTAGAATGCAAATTTACATTTAATTTACTTATGTCAATTCCATTGCAAATAATAAGTCTTGAGATAGTCAAACTTTTGTGCTTCTGTGTCTATGGACACTGTATTTTTATATGAATTACTGGGCTAGGTTGAGTGTTTTGTGCTATCCTTTCTAGACCATAAAATGCTTCACCTTACAGTGAATTACAAAATAAAGCCTTAAAAATCCAATCTCTTAAGTGTAATCATGCTTTTCTAATTAGTTAATAGCATAATTTTGGGACAAAGACAATACTATATAAATGTTTCCCTTTTTCCATAGAGAAGGATAAGTAAAGTGAAGATATTTAAAAAACATATACCTTGAAAGTAAGGATAGTGAATTCCTCCAGAGAGCTATCAGTGATTACTTATAGTCTCCTACTGCACTAGAAAGATAGTACTGAGGTGGAGATATTTTCAACTTTTCTCCAGAGGACATATGTATATTTCAAGCTAAGGTGTCTTACTCTCAAGAAGAAAGAAGGAGAAACATGACAGTATCTCTAAATAAGCTTTGATTGTACTAATTTTGGAGTTCCTCTTCTATGGTGCAATCTGACAGCCTCAATTCCTATGCAGATAACATCAGGTTTTTCTTAAATCAATTCTATATAAAGATTAGGGCATGGAAAAACTACTAAAAATATTTTCTTTGTCTAGAAACCTTCTGTACCCTTTCAATAGTTAACAAAATATAAATTTAAGAACTAATTAAAATATCATATAGAAATTAAAGTAAATCTTTAGTTTTTTTAGTGGCTTAAAATATTCAGTTTAATATTCAATTTCTGTGGAAAATTCTGGAGCACCTGTATGTGGCAGGCACTGTTATTTTTTTTTCGTATCTAACTGTTTAATTAATATATGCTTGTAATTTTTAATGAAATTGCTCTAAATTTAAAATCTTGGCTTAAATAAAGTAGTGAAACTTGTACCACTTAACACTGGTTCCAAGATAAATGAGTTCCAATATTTAAGAACCTTAAGGCAAAAGAAGCAGATTAAGGATTGCACACAGAGAATTGATTGCGAGGCTTCCTGAGACCATGGGGTTGTAAGCTAGACTAGAGGGATCAGCATGGATTGGGTTCCAACACATATTTGCTAAGACAGAAGTGATTTCATCCTGTCTGGAATGCACTAGGCTTGCTCAAACCAATGTCAAATCATCAGGCACATTCCTAGCACCAGGGTGCACTTGCAAAGCTCCGTAGGAGATTCTAATGATTTTATTTCTATTTTGCTGGTAAATTATACAGAAAAATTGACTACTGTTATTTATACTACTGTTATTCTGTTATTTACAGCAATTATAACTTAACATTGATCTAGTCATGGATGACTGACTCCATACAACAGATTTTAGGAATTAAGTTTAGAAATTAGAAGTGTACTTATCCCCCAAATGCTCTCAAGTTTAGATTTTATTGTCTGTACCCAGCTTTAAATTCTAACTTCAGCTAAATGACACGGACCTTTTTTTCTTTTCATCTATATAAAATGAAATCAATATTAATTACATAAAAAATTTTATTTAAGAAACGTGATGGGCCCTATGTAAGGAAAACTCTGCAGGTATATAGAAAAGATGCTTCTTAATTGACAAACTTGTGAACTTTAACAAAAATTTCAATGCATTATGAAGTGGTCCCTGGTAATATTCACTCGATAAAACATACTTTGCAAGGAACTTAGTTTCATTCATGCTCTTTGGAAATTTAAAGGGTGCTTTTTTGTCCCCAAGTTAAGAATGCTTTGCTTGCTAAAAGTAAAGCAAATGTGTCAAGACAAAATAACTTAAAAATATGATGCATCTATTTCTTTGTATTTTAGTAGATGGACTGAGATAAGTTAATGGGAACCTGGATGTTTAGATTGCATTCATTGAAATAATT
>NW_004524585.1:70835-78051 GCF_000260255.1 Octodon degus | reverse complement strand
CACTACACCCTGTTTCAATTGCCATCTCAGTGCACCCTGTGAGCAGAACCTGCATGGCAGGCCCGGGGATTGAACTCCACACCCTGTGTCTGCCTAAGTAGGTGTTTAATCTGTTGAGCTGTTTGGGTGGTGCCTCATTGAGATGATTTCATTGTCCCACTTCTGAGATTTAATGTGTGAGTCACAGGCAAAGGAAACAATCGTCAACAGTCAATGAAAGTCAGTAAAACGAACATAATTTAGTTGTCTGTTAGGTATTATTGTCAATACTACAGTGAAAATAGAAACAGAAAATTAAAGACATACCACTTTATGAACAATCATTCCATCATCCTTTCAAATAATGATATCACATGTCAAATACTTTTTAAAACATTCCACATATGAATTCCCAGACATGCCCAGGCTAAAAATTGAGAAGTGTTATGAGGGAATATAACCATAATTTGTCCATTTTCAGTCATGTATAGTATTAATTCAGAAATTATTTATTGGTATTTATTCATGCATCCATAAAAACATATTAGAATATGTTCATTTTTGTTAATATAAACTAGCTTGCTTGCAATGACATTTTAATTCTAGGTTCATATTTCAAGTCATCTCTAGGACATAGCTAGCTATTCAACTGATGGGTCACATAATTATTGTAATATAATTGGCTTTCCACTTTTCAGAGTAAACAGAGGTCTTTTCTAAAATGACATTGATTTGCATGCTCAACACCAGATTAAAGAGAATTTCCATTTCTTCCATATCCTTAAAAGCATTTTTAAAATTTTCAGTATGGCTACTAGGTAAGTGTAAGATTGTCTTAAACTGTGGATGCAAAAACCTTTCCTTACTAATGAGCTCAAAAGGTTCTATGTGTTTGTTTTTCATGTTTCTGTTACTTATTAATACCATGTGCATTGTAAATAATCATTTTTTTCTGTCTGATTTTATGTGAAACATTCCATTTAATATTATTGAGTCTGTATTTTTCTTTTGGTATTTTCTTCTTATATTTCATTTCACAATGATTCTTAACTTGGATATGTTCTTCAGAATTGGTAGTGAATTGGCCCATACCTGTAATCCTGGAGCTGGGGAGGCTGAAAACAAGAGGATCACTATGAGTGGAGTCACATTTGTGTAGTGAGACCCTGTAGACACTATACTGAATGCACTAGAAAAAAAATTGCAAATGTGGTTTCAAAGAGCTCAACTGTATTAATTACTCATTAACTTAACTATGTTGTTCTTTTAAACTAGGGTTTTAGCTTTCTATCCAATGGATTAGCTGTTTGTCAAGTCTTCCAAATTACTTCTTTTAACTTTTCACTTATCTACTTGTTCTTCACATGTTGTTTTTCTTTTCCTGTTTTACTTCTGAAGCAATGAGATTTTTCACTTTCTGTTTGCCAGTTAGAAATTTCATATATTACATCCTATTATTACAATAGGAATTACAGTGCACTTATCTAACACATCAGGACACATTAATCAAATCTTTTCATGTCTTCCCTACTAACAATGTCAGTGTCTGAGAATATTTTACTTATGTATTTCTCCTATATAATATTTTTTGTAATACAAAATTTTTCAATTAAATCTAAACTACTTTATACATACTCAATTGTCAGAGTCCACAAAATATAATCAAATAGTTACCAAACATTTTATTCTTCTTAAAAATTTTTATTTATTTTTATATATTTGGTATAGGGTCCCACTATGCAGCTTGGACTTGTAGTGATCCTCCTGTTTTCAGTACATCCTGGGGCATGGCCAGCACAGCTTTTGAGACCCAGCATTGAACCCTGGTCCCTGTGTTTGCCAGAGCATGTGCTTAGTCCACTGAGCTACCTCACTGGCCCATAATTTGTTCCATCTTTTTCCTGTGATTTTAACTAGATTTCTTTTTAAATCTTTATATAATGTTCCCATGCATTCAATAAATAACTATAAAACGTGTTAAAAGGCAAAAAAGCTAACAATATGTAGAAGAGATAGATTAATTATTATAAATGTTCTCAAATATGGTATAGATTTTAGAATTACAAGACTAAAAATTAGAATTGCCTTGAGTCTGCTAGATAGCTGACAGAATGGTTTGGCCACAAGAAAGGACAATAGAGAACCTCCCTCAAGTGATGGAACTATAAGAGGAAATACACGGAAACTAAAAACACCTCACTATACGAAACCAAGAACACTTTTAACAGGTTGCTAAGGATAGCTAGGAAAGCTGAAGAAAATCAATAAATCTGAGGATACATCAATAGATATATATGAATTGTAACTCAAGGACAGAAGATTGACAAGATTAAAAAAAAAAAAAAAAACAGGGATTTGAGACAATATTTCACAGCGTAACAGGCACAATTACCATCCCAGAAAGAGAAGGGATAATGAAGTACAAGGAATATTAGGAAACAATGAATAAATTTAATCATATTTAACTACAGAAACAAAATTATACCAAAATACTTGAAGAACACTAAGCAGAATAAATACTTAAAGCATTAAAGTCAATTTAAATTTATTAATGTTGTAGACAGCAGAATTAGATAGAAATATTATAGGCAGTCAGACAGGGCCAGGCCCTCAAGGAGACAAGATGGAAGACAAAGTGACTTTGCAACTTGAAAGAGATAGACACTCCCTAAGGACCAGACTTCAAGACAAACGAGGAAACAAATATAGCTGCATATTTCCCCAGTGATGGACATCAGGGATCGCTTTTATTTTTTGAGGAACCGGGGTTGAATTTAGGCCCTTGCGCTTGTGAGAGAAGTGCTTATTTTACTGAGCCATCTTTCTGGCCCCAGGGATTGATATTCTAAATAGGTATCAATAACCTTGAAAGAGCCCAAATGAGTCACTAACCCAACCCCCAATGGAAAGAATACCCTGTCCTTCAGGTATTCATGCCTGCTTGCTACATGCCTCACTTCCCCATTTGGTCCTGGATTTAATCAATTTTACCTGAGCAATGGTGCTTCTAATCTCATTGGTTGACCATAGCTTTGTCCCACCTCATGCCCACCTAAATGAGTTCCTATACCCTCCACCACCTTAGACCCGCCTCACCACATTGTTTTACATTATAAAAGTCCCTGGAAGAGATAGCTTCCTGGGGACTACCTGCTCAGGGGACCTATACCTGTCTTTCTCTCAGACAGGAGCTTTCTTTTCCTCAATAAATCTATTCTGCTCATAACCATCATTTTGTTCCTAAAATTCATTCTCCAGTTTTAGAGAACATGAAGTCACCCCAGGTACCTTTCAGGCCAGGAGTTTCATTTTTTCCCTATATAATTTAGAGGTCCCTACATCACTAATATTGTAGAAAATAAAATTAACATACATTTGGAAGTCTACTAAGATGGGAGTGATGAGTCATCAGAAAAGGACTCAAGAATTAGAATCAATTTTCATCCCCAAAAGAAAAAAAAACAAAAAACAATATAGATAAAACAAATGGATTACTGAAGCAAAAACAATTCTGTCCATGTAGACATTATATCCAAAGTAAACATTCAAAAGCAGATGATTAAATGTTTCCAGTAGAAAAAGTATTTGTGTAGCATCAGAGCTATATCTCTAGAGAAAAAAAATATTTGGAGAGTAATAAATAAAAGGTTGATGATTCTATGTAATTCTGTATGTACATATATTCACATACATATATATGTACATATATGTGGGTATGTATGCATGTCATATATATGTACACAATCCTTTTAGAGATTACTGCATTTAATTTTAATTTCAAAGATTATCATAATAATCCTATATTATTATATAGTATTATCGTAATTCTATATAATGTATTAATGTATAGTAATAATGTATTAGATATTCTTTCATTTACTTTCTGTATGTGCATATATATACATATAATCATATAGATAACATAATATAAACAATTGATCAGTATTTTTGTTCAAGAAAGAAAAATAATCGTTACTCTGACTCTTTATAAGATTTTAAATAAAGGAAGCAAAGAATCATTGAAAGTTAAGAACAAGTAAGGGTAACATTATACTTTATGTAACGTGGATTTTAGGGCAGGCCGTGGATGGCACATGACTGTCCTAGCTGAAGCACATTTGTGCCTTCCTCTGGGAAGCCCTATTTTTCTGTGGTTAGGGGCAAGGTGCACAAAACTAGATTCTGAGTGGTGAGGAGGTCTTAATTTCCTATGTTTGGTGCAATGAACATCGTAAATACAATTACGCAAAATGTTTACGAGGGCAAAGATAAGAAAAAACACAACACATTTAGTTGTTAGTATGCTACAATTTTTCCTTTAATAAAAGTTAGCTGTGAAAGCTTCTATATGTGAGAGCTTGAAAAATAAAAAAAACGCTTAAGAGTGTCTTAGTCTAGGTGCACCCAGCAGTTTGCATCTGCTAGTCACATACTGAACCTACATAGGTCATGAACAATACTTTCATATAAAATTAAAGAAATTATAGTCAATAATAGCCAAATTCTATTTCCCTGGGTAATTTTATTCACCCTCTTAATAAAACTTCAGAAAAATTATCCTTGTCAAAGTCTCTTGTTAGTCCCCCTCCTCTCTGGTGACTTGCTAATGGCTAAACATTGTTATTTCCTTCATCTAATTTAATAAGGAACATTAATCATCCATTAGTTGGTTCTTTAGCGTAATGTTATTTGCACTCATCCACAAATAAGACGGCTATAGCTTGAAGTTGTTAGCATTGGAATTCTATTAGGACATAGCATTTATCTTGTCTGTTCATATTAGGTTGCTTAATTGTGTTTGATTTTTTATTATTCTACTTAATGAAAAATATACACTGTTTTATCTAGGGCCTGCCCTAAGAGAAATTGTTAAGTCAATTGATGTGTATTTTCAGTTTCTCTGTTCAATATTCTATTCTCATATTTGGGAAGAATCTTATATAAAATTTGCTAAACTAAATTATTGATTAGATAGTTGGATTCTGAAGTGAACATTCAAAGATTTTGGGACATTTGTACCTTTGATAAGGATTTATATAATGTGATTGTACAATGTATATACTGTAAGTGAGTTAAACATGGTAAAATACGATTGAGTGCAAACATGATACACATAATGAATATAAGAAAAGACAAAGGTACATAAAATAATCAATAGCTTCTATGATATATTGCCTAGCAAAGTGTGTTATATCAGATGAAGTTTCCTGTTAATGACAATATAAATGAAAATAGAACAGCATCCTATAAGCACAGTTAAGTGTAGTTTTCTCTATGATAAGAGAAAGGGTTTTTTTTTTTTTTTTTTTTTTTTAACCAAGGATTGAACTCAGGCCCTTGTGCTTGCCAGGGAAGTGTTTATTCTACTGAGCCATCTCCCCAAACCTGAGAAATTATTGATAGAAGATAAAAGTTCCGAAATTAAGAATTCTGAGAGTTGGACAACAAACCTACATTTTGGTAGAGATTTTCAAATGAACCCATATGTCAGTAGATTTTAATTGCTAATTGTTTTAACAAACTTAGCACTGAGTGGGTGACATAAACAGTAAATATAAATCTCTTTCAGTTCTAAATGTCAAAAAATCTTAGCTCAAGAAGCCAACATATACAGTGAAAGGTAAATACTTATTTCCTGGTTTTGTGGGCAGCGATATACTTGCTGTATCCTCAAAAAGAATTTATTTCTTATACATTAGGGGACTAAGTGCCTGCTTAAACAAGCGTAGTGGCCGGGGTTCAATCCCTTACACCACATACTGTTCTAGCCCCATCCCCAGGTTTGCTGAGCTAGGAAGTGAATCTGGGCATGGTAGCCCTGCCTTTATTCCCAGAACTGGGGAGGCTGAAAACAGTAGGATCACTAGGAGTCCAAGCTGTGTAGTGATGAGACCCTGTACAAAATACAAAATACCAAAACACAAAGCAAAACAAAACAAAAACAAAAACAAAAAATAAAAACAAAAATCATTTCGTGTGTGTGTGTGTGTGTGTGTGTGTATTTTTCTTTTCTTTTCTTTTTTTTTTTTTGAGATAGGTTTTCACTATGGGGTCCAGGTTTGCCTCAAATGTCCTAACCTCTCTCTTCAGCTTCCCAAGTGGTGAGATTATAGGTGGGTAACACCATTTCCTGCTCTTTTACAAGGGCATCAATCTCATTCTTGATGACTTCACTTCCTAAGTGTTCTCTTTGAAAACACCAAAAGCTGGGGATAGATATTGACATATGAATTTTGGAGGTCTATCTCATTTAATCATGTAGCAACCAAGAAGCAGTGAAACTCTGTTTTGATGATTACACAAATCATAGAGGATAACAGAAAGAGCACGGGAGCTGCAGTATCTTCAGAGAACAAGATCAGACTAGATACCCACATGAATATGATTTAGTCACACATAACATTCCTGGTGTTCATGCAAATGTGATATGAATGTAAATTGTAATAAAAATGTTTTTTATTAAGTTTATTGGTTCAATTTAGTTAGACATAATTATCACATTCAGCATAGGGATTTTTTAATTTTTCTATTATTTAATGTATTTGGTACAGGGTCTACAGGGTCTATCGGGTCTCACTACTTGTAGTGATCCTCCTAAGTGCTGGGATTACAGGCAGGTGCCACCACACCTGGTCTCAATTGCTGTCTCAGTGCTCCCCGGAGGCGGGACTAGCACAGCACACCAGGGATTGGGGATTGAACCCCAGATGCTATACTCTGCCTAAGCAGACACTTTAGTTTGCTGAGCTATCTGGCCAGCCCTGAATAGGGAATTTTTAATTCCTCTATTTTTCCCAATCTCCTCCCATTCCACAGCAAAGGGAATGAAACAAATACAAAACCTCCCAAAATAACAAATAATGATTGTAGATCATTCTATACATCAACATTTCCATAATATGTCCTATCATAGGAAGCCTGGTCTCCTTGAAAATGGAAGTACAAAATGTACACCGTTACTGAAGGAATGCCTTCCCAACCATACTTCAAAGGAGTTCACAGAAAAAACATCCAAAAACTATCAGTTTATAATTTAAAAGAAAACACACATGCTAAAACAGTGTGGATTATAGTACCATAACAGCAGAGCAAACAACAACAATATTGAATTGTAGTAAATAAAATTCACCTGGGAACTTGTAATTTTTTTTTTTTTTTGTACTGGGGATTGAACTCAGAACCCTGCACTTGCCAGGCAAGTAATTATTCTATTGAGCTTTCTCCCTGGGCCCAAGTA
>NW_004524585.1:59487-70517 GCF_000260255.1 Octodon degus | reverse complement strand
CCCTTTTGTTTCAGTCTGTCTTCATCCATACTCTTTATCCACATTAGGGAAAATTTATAGACTCTATTGATACAGATATTGACCTTAACCAATAATGACTGCAAGGATACATGCCAAATCATATTTAACCAACTATGACTTCTTTGAAGTCAATTAAACACACTAAGTTAAGACTGCAATGATGTCAGTATGCAAAGAGCATGACAAGTCAATGAAGAAAATACTGTGTTCTACCTCTTTCTATCACTAACTGCTAGTACATGCTAGGAAAAATAGTAGGGAGAAGGCTTGTAATTCGGCATTGTTACCCAGCTTGATATTTAGAGATTGTAGCTGCAAGACACACACATTCTGTTTTGGAATACGATAAAAATTTCATTGTTAAATGTATCTACAAAGTGGCCTCAACCAGCTTGTGCTGTTCCTTAAAGCAAGGTTCAATAGGAAGAGCACAACAAGCATTTGAGTGGCTATATTCTATACTTCTATTTAAATCTTCACATATGCCACATTGTTTCAGACTTTTGTCATTTTCAATATAGATATCTGGATCGTTAATCATGATCAAAGGGGAAATTCTGACAATGATTGCATTGCGTTTTTATTACACCCGAGGGAAGAGGTGCTTCAGGTGTGGAGTGATTGTACTGAACGTTGTGTAACACATGTCCACCATGACACTACCAACATATAGCAAGTCATTTGGCCCAAAACATCCATACTGTCATCTTTGAAAAAGCCTGACAATAGGTAGTGAATGAGCAAGAAGGTATGCAGGAAGACAGACAGGAAATAGATTCATAGAGATACACATAGATGATAAAGACAAAATATATCAATCATTGTTAATCAGCTATTCTTGTTTTGAAAATCTGTAACATATGTATTGTATTTTACCCTGTTTCTGTCTTTCTTTTTTCTTTCTTTTGTTTTTACTCTTTAAAATAGAATTATATTAAAAAAAGAAAATAATGTATTTATAGATGTTTTGTTATCCTAATTCAAATTAAACTGTAAACAATCAGGCTTTACCGTAAATTTTAGGAAACATGAGATGCCATGAAGATAAAAAATATTACTGTCCTGTATAAAATTATTCCCCTAATTTAATCAAATATCCCATTTGTATTCAAATTTCTTCAGTCTTCTAGGAAATGTATTTCGCAGTATTTTTTTTTTCACCACACCTCAAATTTTCCATTGTCAGTACTTGTGCCTAGGAAAAACCTTGTTCGCTATGTTACTACCACTGCCAAGAGTTAACCAATTCTCAATCAAATTTTACACACATACTTTGATGCTATGGCTCCATTACATTCTAATCATAAAAAATAATTCTTAACTACGTATTAAGGTGATACTCTTCTACCACCCACAAGATATTCAGTGCATTCTAGAGAAATTTTTGTGAGGAAGCCACTTTGGAAAGTCTGTGTTACCACGGAGCATTGTCAAACTAACTGGTGAGCAAAGAATTATCTTCTTTACTTAGGCTGAGAATCATAATACAAAGAACAAAGTAAGCCTTTCAGGTATCAGAAGAAAGAGCAGTCTTGTTTCAGCCTTTTCTAGTGAAAAAAATCCTTTCTTTTCTAACAATATATTTTCTTACAGAAAATGAATCCTGAAAAAAAATGGATTCATCCATGTATCTTCCTTTTACAAAAGTCATGATTTATTTATTTATTTATTTTTGTTTTTAATTTTCCAATGTTTATTGAAAAGCAACTGTAGTTCTACTTTATGGTGACAAACAAAAATACCCCTACATCATTTACAAGAGTATCAAAATCTAAAATAGTGGTAAATTTCACCATACAATTTATAAGACCTATATACAGAAAGCTAGAAAACATTTACTGAAAAATTGAAGGTTTTAATAAACATTTTAAGGTGAAATATTTGAACATGACAATTTTTAAAGATCAATCTAATCTAATGAAAATTTCAGTTTTCTTTAATCTGGCCAGCTTTTCTAAAATTGACACAAAAATCCAAGACTTCAAATCATTAAAATAATTTTGAAAACAAAGAAAAAGTTTGGAAGGATAACATGACATTATTTCAAGAATTAACATACATTTATAGTATCATATTTGCTTTTTCAGCTTCTGTCACTAAAGAGAAAATGTGATGCTGAAAAATTAGTGAAAAAAGTAACCCATCTTTAGGGCAGACTTAACTATGCAGTAATTGTGTGACCACAGTCATGATTTAAAACAGTCTTAGATTCCTTCAAATTTCTGCCATTAGTCCATATTTTTTTAATTATTGATGCAACTATAAAATGTTGGTTTGACAGTCAGTAAAATAGCTCAGTAGACTAAGCACCTGCTTAGGCAAGTGCAGAGACAGGGTTTCGATCCCTGATACCATATGCTGCACCAACCCTACTACCAAGTGCACTTAGCCGGGCCCCCCATTCCAGGCATGTTGGAGCATGCCAGTGATCCCAGCACTGGAGAGGCTAAAAACAGGAGGATCACTAGGGGTCCGAGTTGCATAGTGAAACCCTGCACCAAATACTACATACATACATTTTTAAAAATGTCTTAAAAATTGAGAAATTAAGTTCACACCAACATAATACAAAAAGCAACATAATTTTTAAGTATACTATGCATTTGAATTTCAGTCCCATATTTGAAATCATGCTGCATGGAAACATCTGTCTCTGGCACTTAATATTTTTGATTAGCCCATTAAAAATGTATTCACAGTTTTTTCAAAAATGTAACTACAGACTTATATGTTTATGGCTCTTAAAATTATTCCGAAGACTTCTAAAGGACAGGAAATTACTATGGTTGTAATAGGATAAGAAAGAAAAACATGAGTTCACATTATTCACCTTCTAATATTTGTTACTAGACTATTACTGGCTCTACTTTTTCCAATTCTTTTTCTTTAGTGTAGAGGATATTTTATTTATTTGATTTATACCCTGTCAGAATTTAACATCCTTACATATAGATGCTGTAAATGTTGCTACAGTTTTGTTTGCCTTGTTTTGTTTTTTAAAATTTTTCTTTATTATGAGTTGTTTCTACTAAGTGACAACAAAGATTGGATTTTTCCAATTTTACAATAAAGATGACTAAATGACATGTCTGCAGGATTCAGAGTAATCATTGGTCTTCAGTTACTGATGTATGTAATCATCTCTGTGGTTACAGTCTTTTTCTAGAGAAGGTTTTCAATATATCAAATGCCGTCTAACAATCTATCTAAATGGATTTTTCTGTCTCATAGGGAAGTCACAGAATTGTCAAGCCTACATTTTGTTTCATTATTGAAGATATTACCTTCAAATTCAAAAGTAAATAGAACACTCTTCCTTTCTCTCTGGAAATGTAATTTTGTGATGTGGTGAAGTATTAGGTCCCCTTCTCAGACTCATAAGCTAATTAAAGTTATTTTACTTTATTTTTCTAATATACTGACCACTGGTTTATTTGTTCCTTTACACTGAATAAAATGATTGCTTTTCAATACTACTGTACTATGTCCGTTTGTCTTAAGAACAATTTTCCTGCTTCAGATAGCTGTGAAATTTAGGCAGTAAACTTAGCAGATGCATCTATTTGACTCTTGCTTTGCAAATTTTATAGTTATACACTTACTCTTTTGAGTTGATAAAGAATTTATGGTTACTATGATTTTATTGATCCTTCTTTTGTGGTTCTGGGGATAATTTTAGGGGCCCTTTGTCTGTGAAGCAAGCAGTTTACTATTGAGCCACAGCTTAAGACTCTGTGAGACATTCAGATCTGTATGTACATAATGCAATTCTTGTTAAAACTCAAATTACTTCTTATTGATTTTTAATTTAGAGTAGGTCTTTAAATTCATTCAATTTTGGTGCTTGCTATAAGACTGTGGTATTCCAAACAATTTAAAAAAGTTGCTTTTACAGTAGTATGAAGGGGAATTTTTAATTTTTACTGTTATCCCTTTTGAAAGACACTTGTCATCCCCCATAATGTGTTTCTTAATCAATTTTTCCATTATTGTTCAAAACAATAGCCTTTTCACATACTTTATCTTAATCACACTCCTTCACTCTTATTCACCTATTTATGTTGCTTTTGCTCTTTAGGTACAAAGGCCTTTGGAGGAATATGAAGGATGATAAGAAAGAAAGTTTCATCAGTTTAAGACCGATTCTCATCTGCTTATGGCTTGTCGTCACCGTTATTGTAGAAGTTTCCCTGAGGCAAAAATGCCTAGTATTTATAGAAAACTTATTCCTACAGAAAGCATTCAGCATTTTCATATAGCTTATTTCTATTTTCCAAAACTTTCCACTAACCTTGTTTTTTAAAACTATCTTTTTCTAAGACGATCATTTTAAAATATTTTAAGTTTTATTTTATTTCTGCTAGTACACATCTGGAGTATGTAATGTTTAGATTCCTTATTTAAAGTTGTGCATGTACACAGCACATCTCATTCACTTTTTCAGTCCCTTTTCCTCCTTCCCTCATTTCATTTCCTCTTCCCAGCTGAGAAAGATTGATATCCCTACTTCTTATTGCATATCTTTTCTTTCTCCATTATATTTTTTGACTATTGGTAGCCAAATATGTATAATCAGAAGAAATTATGTCATTTCTTTGTCTTGTTTTTCATTTTTTATGTATTTGGTGCAGGGTCTCACTATGCAGTTCGGACTGCCAGCCAACCCTCTGTTTTCAGCCTCCCCAGTGCTGGGAATATAGGTGAGCAGCACCACAACTGGACGTGGTCACAGACTCAGTGTCCTGGAGGCAGGGCGCGGCATGCAGGACTGGTCCCTGTGCTTGCCACAGCAGCTGCTTAATCTGCTGAGATATCTTACCGGCCCGGATTATGCCATTTCATTGAAATTCAGAACAATAAATTTTAACAACAGTTTACTAAAGATGCAACTTTATATCTAAAATTAATAGCAAATATTTATCTTTAGTATACACTCTTTCGGTAAGTGGTATACATATAAAAACATGTACATACAAGTATGTTGATTTTTTAAAGAAAAATTTGATGGTAATATATACCTTTTTATTTTGTTTATCCATTTATTTTATGTACAAACACAAATATTCCTTTATTTTAGAGAATGTTGAATACTGACTGTACAGTATCATTCAATTTTGAGTCCTGTTCACATATTTACCTTAGTAACATTTCCATAAATGGCAAATTTGTCATGTATCAATTTATAATAGAAATTTATAAGGACAGAAATCGATTCTTGGTAATGCCCATAGGAAATCATATTCCCCAAATTCATTTATAAAATTTGATAGTGCAGAGAAGTGTGTCATTTCTTTAACTTAGTAATATAATCAGTCTCTTTCTGTGTAATTACTTTATTATTCAGTGTGGTTTTTTTCTCTGATTTCTAAATAAATATTTATTTATCTTACGTGAACTTAAACTCTGATCTAGCTAGAAGTTATTTTACTTTACTGATGTAATAAAGCATTTCCAATTTTGTAGTCTGTGATCTGTAGGCAGTGGTTGGTGGACAAATCTGGTTATAGGTATTTGTTTTGTCCTATAAGACCATGCTATTTTCAAAATTGCATAGTATTTTTTCAAGTCTTCTCTAACAAATCTCTCTTCTGTATAAATTCTTATATTCATTCATATACTTGCATTTACTGGGCAAAACAGCTGTATATTGCCATATTAATTACTCTACAAAAACCAAAGAGTATAAGAACACAAATACATAGCACAAATTTACTACCCATTTTTCAAAAATGTATTTGGTATAAGGTGTCCCTATGTGGCTTAGCCCCATCGTGATCCTCCTGTTTTTCAGCCTTCTCGGAGCTGGGATTGCAGATGTGTGCCACCATGCCTGGGCTCGGTGGCCCACTCAACTTGCCTGGGGTAGGGCCAGTGCAGCATGTGGTGCAGGAGATCGAGCCCCGTTCTTTGAGCTTGCCTAATCAGGCACTTACTCTGCTGAGCTATTTTGCTGGCTTAAAAATTCTTATTATGCTTTTCTGTGCCAATGAAGTAATCAAAATAATTAATTAGATATATTCATAAACATAAATATTATATTCATAAAACAAATAAACCTATTGTAATTGTCAAAATGACACAATAGATATATGTAAAATATTTTAGATGTTTTTAACGGTGTGTAGAAATTGAAGTTCAGTATGACCTTAATTATATGTGAACATATCCTTAAATCTGTTTTATCAGGTTGGACATAAATTCAAGTTTTTAGAAACATTCTCCTAATTTTAGTCATATTCTTCCCCAAAATTTTCATATATTCTATTTTACATTTTAAAAATTTAGTACAGAAAATATTTTTGTTTGCAAGAAATACTTTGTTTTAAAAATAAACATTTATGATTAATCTCAATAGACTTTAGCATATTTTTAAAAATAAAAAAGAAAGTCAATATATCTATAGAAGGAATACATAAGGTATAAATTTTTGATGAAGTTTAAGTAGTATTTATTAATATCTATTTTAAGTAGTTTTTTTATTTTGGCATTGTTTTACAAAGAAACTAAAGATTAGTAAAAAAAAATAGAAACAATACATAATTTCACTAAACAAAGTGATAGGAATTCAAGAACGGTTGCTATATTGCTTTTTCTTTTTTTTTTTTTTTTTTATTGAGGAGCCAGGGATTGAACTCAGGCCCTTGAGCATGGCAGGCAAGCACTTATTCTACTGAGCTGTCTCCCAAGCCTCAGTATTGCACATTGTTGTCTTTGAATTATTTGTTCAGATTACTGCATATAAGCATGCCAAATTGGTCAAAAAAATTAAAAAGGAGAAAAAAAAATCTTTAAGCATTAACTATTGCTTTCAATAGACCAGTGATATTTTCATGTTACATTATCAATAGTTTTAGTTTTATTTGAAAACATAGTAGGTATACTGTATCACTTTTAATTTTCATAATTAGACTTTACTTTTTATTTTATTTTTATTTTTATTTAATTTTTTTCAAGAACCAGGGATTGAACTCAGGCCCTTGCACTTGCTAGGCAAATGCTTATTGTACTAAGCTATCTCCCCAGCCCCAGACTTTACTTTTTAAATGTACATTTATAGTAGGTTAGCATAAATGTAGCAGTCAAGGGTCATAAAGTTTATGGTAGGTGCCCACACCCTCATGTTTCAGATTTAATAAATTCGTAGACTAGATTTCACAAACACCAGAGGCTGTTATTTTACTTATGCTAGCATTTCATGTTCTGGAAAGTAAACACACTTAAACTCAGTTGCTTTCTTATTAAACTCCATTTCTATTTGTCCCCTGCTGTAAGCATTAATTATAATTAATTACCTCCTAAAACTTTAAAAACCAAACATTTAATATACTGTAGCTACTCTGCTTGTAACAACAAATTTATTGACAACTAACCTATGGAAGGAAATTGAATATTATTTTGAGATAAGATCATAATCAGAGACATATGAAGCACCTAGAGGTGAAAACCTGCACTAAATCAAGGAAATAAGCATCAGTGCAGTACAACTTAGGGCGCTTTCTCTTTTTTACTTACTTGGAAGTGTTTATCACTTTTGGAGAATGTTTATCTCTTTTGAATTGTGCAGTTCCTCATTTTTATAATTATATAATGTTACAGGTACAGGCAACCACAAATTATTTATTTATTATACCATTGATGGGCATTTGTTTCCTTTGAGGAATTATTATATATCATCTTTTTATTCATTATGTATTCATTATGTATCACTTGGTCAATATACTTAGGAATGGAAAGAATTACTGTAAAGTCAGGTTTTCACAGGCTTAGCTTTAGCAGACAATACCTGATATTTTTGCAAATGACTTTCCTACTTTTAGTTCTACCATCAGTGAATAAAGATCTTGATTTTTATCTATTCGCTGCAACACTTGATGTCTTACCAACATCAATGTCTGTATCATTTTCCATTTCAGAACATGTTACATGAAATACTGTACATCTTATTTTGGGCCTACAGGATGATTAAAATGTATGTTAACCATATAAATTTTAAAAATTGCTATAATAAAAGACATACTGTCATTAATTCCACTTAAAATAACCCAAGTTCATTTCACATATAATTCTTCCATCATGTTGAAACAGCTGTGGAAGGGCTGTCATGGTTTCTTTGATGTTCCCGATTGATCCAAAGCATTTATCTTTCATGGTCATTTGGATGTGGGGGACAAGTCAAAAGTCACAGAGGGCAAGATGTGATGAATAAGGAAGATAAGGACATACAGAAATGTTTTAAAAACCTGCCTTTTCATTGGGATGCCAACTTTCTCTTCCTTTCAGGTTCTTGTCCTAAAGAGAATAAAGAATGAGAGCTATGGACAAACCAGTGGGGAACAACCCCCCTGGCTTATTAGAAAGGACAAAGAAAGCTCTCACTAGCTTGGAGAGGCTCCAAGAAAGGACACTCATGGCTTTTAATCCTTGAAGTTTACATGCAGACACTGGGGGAAAGGCAGATTTAGCTTGTATAGGAAATGGGGTAATCTGTCATTGGTGGTGGTTCACTTGAAAAATTAGCAGGTGAGTTGGGCAGGGAGGCTGGGCAGGTGAAGCTGTTATAAGGGCTCTGAAGTCAAAGAGTAGATTTCATTAGGCTGTTGCCCTGTGTTTTGAGGCTTCAATTTCCCAGATCTTGGCTGTCTACCTTTGTCCATTCAGAGTAACTTCCTTTTGTCTATGTTCTGGTCTCAAATGGATGGCATTAGACACTCATACTTACTGTAATTTTAATTGTATCATGTAAAGACACATGCAAAAGAAGACCTGGCTAAGAAAATGCTAAGAATGAAAATGTAAGTGTCCTCAAACCAAGAACAGAGTATTTCAGGGAAGATTAATGCTAATATGTCTATTACTCTAAAACATTTTTAAACACTTATTTAATCATTTATTGAAATTACTATTTATTAATTATTAAATATTCACACCTCATAATGCTAGAATATACATTTCATAAGAACATACTTTTCCACTGAATTCAATTTTATGGATGGTTTTTTAAAAATGACTCATAGGGGGCCGCCAATATAGCTCAGCAGACCAAATCACCTGCTTAGCCAAGCTTAGGCAAGTGCAGGGACTACTATTCACCCCATACTGTACCAGCCCCGCACCCAAGGCAAGCTGAACCAGCCACAGAGTCCAGGGCATGGTGGTACGCACCAGTAGTCATAGCACTGGGGAAACAAAACAGAAGGATCACCAGGAGTCTGAGCTGTGTAGTGAGACCCAGTGTCAAATACATTTAAAAAATACTTAGATATGTGTATACTTAAATATTTTTTGAATGAATAATAAGAATGTATTTTTTTACTTGTTTCTGTAGATGAAGAAAAATCAATTTTAAAGATATATCTGCCCTAATATTCTTCATTGATTTACCTTTGCATAATCCCCAGCATGGAATAAAAATTTAAGAATATACGACGCAATGCTAAGTATTGATGGTTGTCTTAATGTTTCACACATATCAGACTGTGTCATAATCAAGTACTTAAGAAAACTAGAAAAAATGAACAATTTGGATAAAAAGTTTGATTAAAAAATAAATGATCAGGTTAAAAAAAACCTAAACTTATATCCATTAAATATTTTAATGTGTAACAAAATTGGTTCATGAAAAAATATATTCCCAGTTTTCAAAAGAAATGTCTATAGGGGCTGGGGAGATGGCTCAGTAGAATAAGTGCTTCTCTGGCAAACGCAAGGGCCTGAGCTCAATCCCCGGTCCTCAAAAAAAAAAAAAAAAAGAAAAAAGAAAGAAAGAAAGAAAAGTAATGTCTATAAACATGCCTTAGCCACATCTTCCCCTGGGACAAAATACCCAACACTTATAAATTCATGGAGAAGTTGCTTTTGCCTCATGTTTATCTTATGGCTCCAAAGCAAGAAAAGCATAGTGGAAGGGTCTGATGATCAGAAACTGCTCGCATCCTCTTGGCCCTAAGAGAAAGCTGGGGAGGCTTGCTTTCCAGGCCACATGTTCAGTAGCCCGCTTCTACTGCCAGGTCCAGCCTTGTAACAGCATATCGGTGTATTAGTCTGTGAGTATACAATTCTCATGACCTAGGAAACTTCTAAAGGCCCCACTTCCAAATATATGTGATTTCCTGGGGAGATATTACAGATCTAAATCATAAGAATGGAATTCATTATTATCCTTAAATTTTTATTTTTATTTTTTTATTTTTTGGTGGAACCAGGGATTGAACTCAGGTACTTGCGCTTGCCAGGGAAGCGCTTATTCCACTGAGCCATCTCCCCGGCCCCATATCCTTAAATTTTTAAACAAAGAATAATGTGTTGCCTCCTGCAATGGCTTGTGTAGTGTCCCCCCAAGGCCACAAGTAGCCACTGGGATGGGCAATAAGAAATTGTGATTAATTCATAATCCAATGCTGAGAGAAATGTGAGTGCTTTTGGATTATGGGTGTGAGTGCTAGCCCCCTGTACAGCCTGAGTTCATTGCTTAGAAATCTATGTAAAGTCAGAATATATTTCTCTGTGTACAAGTATATTCAACTTATTGGTCTCAGATTGAATTAGAAATCCTGTTATGAAGCAGATCACAACTAGATTTAATACTCACTGGAATTTGCAGTTCAGTTGGGGATGAGAGCTCCTGCCTGGATTGTCACACTGGGGAGCTAAGGAAGGAGACTCCCAGAAACTCAGGGAGACACTTTTTTGATCTGCAAATGATGATGATGATGATGATGATGATGATGATGATGATGATGATGATGAAAGAACGTAAGGCCAGGATATAGTTGGTTATAGTTTTGAAGATGCTTTAATTTAATCCTCACTAACAAAAAAGAGTAAAAAGAAGAGACAAAGAGAAAAACTTCCATTTTGGAAATTAAACTATCAAGAAATAGATAACCAAAAAAGAAAAATCCCTGAAGTAAATCAAGAATAAATAGAACCTCTTTTTAAATTTATTTAGCACAGGATCTGTAGAGTCTCACTACACAGATTGGAGACTCATAAGGATCCTCCTGTTTTCA
>NW_004524585.1:56734-58862 GCF_000260255.1 Octodon degus | reverse complement strand
TAGTAGTTATTCACAGTGCAAGATGCAGACATGATATCCTGTCCAAACCTATTAGTACAAATCTTTCTTCTCATTGAATTAAGAGAAACTAGCTGTATATCTATCCTAACTATTTTATAAACACAGATACAAAATGGTGCTTCATTTATATCCCCTCTTCTTGTTTAGTTTTGTCAGAGATGAGTATTAGAATGCCACTTAAATATTGTAGGTGTGTGAATTCAGCAAAATAATCCAATATAGTCAAGTAGTCTGTAATAGTAGTAGGTTATCCGCAGGACTAGTGATGTCAGAAGTTGTTGACTTGAGCCTTATACAGCTCAGCATATTAATATGGCTTTACTTTTTATACTTCTTTTTTTGTAAAGTTTTTTTTTTCTGAACTGGGATTTGAACTCAGACCCTTATGCTTTCCAGGAAGCACTTATTCTGCTGAGCCATCTCCCAGGTCCGTATACCTCATTTTTATACTTTTCTTCTGGATGGTTATGACCAAGATAAAGCAAGACCCACATAACAAGAAATGTAACTTCTGTATCTGACAAGGTCAGTCAAATTCCCTCAGGATTTACACTGAAACTCTATACTGCAGTCTGTAGATCTCTTGTCAGTGTCAACCATGTGGATGAGTCACAGTCATTGCTTGACCAATTTGTTCTCTGTGAAAGGCTGAGAGAATGTTTTCTCTCCACGTGACTCTCCTTAGGCACACTCTACATCGTTGATCACCTACCTCTTTGGCCCCATAATCTCTTTGATCAGAAAATTTGGGACATTGCTGAGTTACAGGATGTTATAGTACAAGTTCTCTTATGCTCTGTGTCCTCTCTGACCTTGAAAGTCTAGGGCCAAAATGTTAGCTGTCCTTGCTGCCATTATTTTTCTCTAATATTGGTCTGCAAACTTAAATTGTTAACCCTCCAGAAGAGAAGCTTAATGATATTATTACCCTGTAACACAGGCAGTTGAGCTTAACATCACTATCTGTCTGAATATCAAACATCTTAGAATAACATGGAACAGGTATTTTCCATTAAATGTTGATGTGTTAAACTTTAAATCCCTACAGAATGTGAAGAAAAACAAAAGCACTGCAACAAAGATAGAAATGTGTAATACTAGGGCCATGCTTGAAATGGCCTAGGGTCATTCTTGTCTTCTAAATGCATACTCTTCTCATGTCACATCAATTACTGATATACTGCTTCTCAAGGAAATGTTTGGTTTTTTTTTTTAAAAGGGTAATAAATGAAAACAAGAGATAAGAAAAAAAGTCTTAGTACTATTCTGCTACAATGCTGAATATGGTAAAAGTGATATTTAGATAAAACTAGAGCCATATGTAAAATGTAGAGTGTAAGCAAGATTTTAATAATTAAAATATGGGAAAAATCTTTAGATTTACTTTATTGCTATGTACTAAAGAATAGGAATTGCTTCCTTATTTGTTCGTCTTTCATTTCCAGGAAACAAAAGGAAATGTTCACAGGTCCTTGGGAACAAGAATAACAAGAAGAAGTATTATGGATTAAATAATAAATCATATTTATTCTTAACTTTTCAGCAAAGCAGTGTGACATATTTTGACTCTTATCTTATTCACTGACTGTTTGTGACTTTAAAATTCTGATTATAAAATTGTCCATCAGTTTATGCAGAGGATTATGTGGTTTGGGAAGACATTTTCCATTATTCATTAGAAATCAATAATCTCCCAGGCAACCGGGGAGATACACTGTAATTCCCAGTCACTGATACACATTGTCAAACAATCTCTGCAAGGAAGATGCATAAAAGGAAAACTGGGCTTCCAAATTTTAAGCAGAAAATCTTGTATTTTATTCTATTTGACTACAAAAATGAAGAAAAAGTGGAGTCATGGGAGAAAAACAGTGTAGGAAAGAACAAAGAAGGCAAAGAGAAAAAAAGAGGAGGTGAAGAGTGTGGAAGAGAAGCAAATTAGGAAAAGGTGAGAGATTTGGGTGGGCTTTCAGAATGTTCTGGAAATTTTCTCAATTCTAGAGCTCATAGAAGTTGTATGTTTTGAGTTAGGGCCTTACTATGTAGTTCAGGCTGTTCTTGTACAGCCTAGGCTTTCGATCATGATGTGGAACTCACAGTCACCCCT
>NW_004524585.1:44809-56574 GCF_000260255.1 Octodon degus | reverse complement strand
ACAGTAATAGTGTTTTGACACAACATGATAAACAATGCACTGAACTGTATCTAATTGCTTAGGAGGTTTGAAGTCCAGTCCCTTTATTGCTATCTATTAATAACATCAATAACATTAATAACAACAAAAACTAAAAATGCATCCCACTGTGCTGAAAGATTTATATAAATGAAAGAGATTTAATGACTTATGTACTGTACCAAGAAAATAAAGGATATTCATATTATCTAACAAAAATACTTCTGAATTTTATCTTGTTTAACTGTCAGCATTATTCAAGATAGTTCCACTGTCTACCCTGAACAATTTTTTTTTATTTGGTTTCCATAACAGCTCACTCTCTGCTTTTTTTTCTCACTTCTTTGACTGCTTTTTCATATTTTTGTTTTCTTTAGATTTCTCTTAAGATCACTGTATGTGAAAGTTTGGAAACACTATTTCAGTGCTATATTCTTTTCTGTTTAAACTTAGCTGTTCAGTAGTTTTTCATACTTCTTTCAATTTAAATATACTCATCTGCGTTCCCCCTAGATGACTGATCACTGGGGAGTAAAAGCTGATAACTCCCAAACCTTTCGCACTGTAATTACTATAGGAGTACGTATAGCCCTAGCTATTCAGTATAAATTTTGTATTATTCTCCTTGTTAAGCTTTTTCAACAACATAGTTAAGCAAATAGTAGATGCCGCACTGAATATAACTGATGCAGAAATGGATGGGATATTTTCCATAAGGACTAGATGCTGTGTTCCCCCTAGATGACTGATCGCTTCAACATGGATACACTCTTGTCATTTTCCTGACATTAAGGTACTTCCTATACTCAATAAACATAAAAATAATTTTTGTATTACAAAATTAACTTTAAGGCAAAATTCATGATAACATTAATTGAACAGAATAAAATTTAAGCAAAAAGAAGCATAAGGTTAATGAAGCTCTAGTTTAATAGTTGTGTATTTTAAAAATATCTAACAGCATTAAATATTTCTAATGTAATGTTATTGTCTAAAAATATAAAAATACTGTAGAACATTTTTATTCATCAGTGTATATATTAAAACTATAATAAGGAAGAAATTATCATCACCTGTATATAACATGATTAAATATTTGCATAGAATTCCATATACTTTATTGAATATGTCTGTAATATGTTTTTAGTTACAAATATAGTACTGTTCTGCATAATGACTTTGTGATCTCAAAAATATAGCATATGTAATGGTGGTCCCATAAGATTATATCACCTAGACATGCCATAATCATTTTATTTTGTAATATTTACCTTAAGAAAGGCTCACAGGGCAGTGGGAATAGCTCAGCAGTCTAAGTGACTGCCAAGGCAAGCAAAAGGACCCGAGTTCAATACCTGGTACCACCTACATGCCAATCTGGCCCTGCCCTGGGCACACTGGCGCCAAGACTTGGCATGGTGGCTCGCATCAGTGCTGGGGAGGCTGAAACAGAAGGATCACTGTGAGTCCGAGCTGCAAAGTGAGACCTTGCACCAAATACTGTATTGAATATTAGTTCTGCAGCATTTCTGCAAAGAGAGGTAGAATGTACATTGGGAGGGGCCTATAGTTCATTCTTAGCTACTTTGGAAGGATGCTGAGAACAAGTTATTCACACAAAACATCTAGGAAGTCTAACTGAAATGAAAGTCCAGTCTCTTGACATAATTTTAATGCTGAAATATTGCTTCCAGAAATGTCTCTGAGTACCTGGGACAGTATTATCTTTAATTTAGGAAGCCAGAAGTTACATTGCACTGAAGCATTCATTTTTAGCTCTGATTCTATATTCCATTTTTTTCTGAGAAACTCATCTTTCTCCTCTAAGATATAGACAGCTTTGCAAGTATTAAGAGCAAGATTCCAGTGACAAGCCAATCTTTGGGCATACCTTTCAGTGAAGATATTAAAAATAGCATGAAGGAAGAAGTGCGTCTGTAGAAGGTGGGAGGACGGCAGCGTTTCCAGGAGGAGAAGAAGCGGTACTAGGGGAGTAGCTGGCATTGCGGATGGAAGGAATGGGGACAGCGGGAATTCAGTGAGAAGCCCTGGAGTAGTGGCAAGACAGCAGGCAAAAGAAAACTGCAGAGCACAAAGGAAAATGTAACAACATATAAAAGAGAATGGCACACGAGAGAAAAATGTCAGGAAGAGAGCTGAAACTGTCTGTGAGACTTTTAAGATGGTTATTAATGGTCAAAATATATGGTGGTTTCTGAGCCCTGAGTTCTTGCAGAATGACAATAGAACATAGGATGGAGAACTAAGCAGGCATGGGATTAGGGAAACTTGCTTCTGATGAATTTTGTGCTCTCCTTGGCCACAGACGGTCCTGCTCAAGCAATGTAATAGAATCATGGAAATCACAAGTATAGGAAATCATGGTTTGCCCATGTTAAATACTGTCTTAATTTTTATACAATTATAAAATGATATACTTGAGAAAATGTGACCTGATAAATGTATAGCTTGTGTTAAACATCATTTTTTTGGCTTCTTTTAACATAATTTTTGTTTTTTAATTTTTAAGCATGCATTTTAGATATACATAATGATCTCATTCTTCATACAGACTTTATACTCATACATAAAATAACTTAATTCTTTTTTCTCATTCCTTGATCCTATCTTCAACACTCCTCTCTCCATTTACAAATGCTTTTTTCCTCTTTTTTAAAAAAATGTATTTTGTACAGCGTCACATTATGCAGCTTGAACTCCTAGTGATCCTCCTATTTTCAGCCTCCCCAGCACTAGGATTACAGGTGAGCACCACGATGCCCAGAGTTGTTCGCCAGCTGAGTGTGTCCCTGGGGCAGGGCCAGCACAGCATGTGGTACTGGGTCCTTTTTTTTTTTTTTTCTCTTTACTCATTTTTTATTTTTCTTCCTTCTTTTCGCTATTCCTCAGTCTCCAGTTTCCCTTCTATTTGAGCACTGTTTACCTATTGGACAAGATCTAGAATATATTTTAGCCCTTATTTACACATTCCATTTTTAACTCCACAGAAACAATGCAATATTTACATGTGTGTTGATTTATTTTACTTTAGAGCATGATCTCAGGTGCATCCATTTACTTAGAAATGTCTCATTTATCTTTCTTTATGGTTGAGTAGTATGCCATTGTATAAAATAAGGCATGGATTCTTCATTCATGAACCTGCTAATGGAAATTTGAGCTGTTTTCACAGTTTATCTATCACAAACTATGCTGCTATAGCCAGGGATTTACATATACCACTGTGGGATGATGTTTTTGAATTTTTGGGAAGATAACAGGAAAGGGAGTACCTGGGTTAAATGGATCCTCTGGTTTAGTTTTTTTTTTTTTTTTCATTACTATTTTATTTATTAAGTCTGTTATCTGATTAACATCATCTTTGAGCTTATTGAGCACATTACATTTGTCTTCTCATTGATGATTTTGTACAATTCAGCCATTTGGACTTTTATTTCTACTTCATTGATAACCCTATTGCCCAACTTTGGGTGAGGTAGGAGTTTTGGGACAGTTTTTGTTCCCTTCTCATATTCTTATCCATTGTTTTTGTTTTCATTTTGTGCTGAGTGTTGCAGGTTCATTGTAATATTCTGTTGCTAGTACAGAAATCTCTTCAGCTAGTGTCCACTTTTCAGTGATACACTCTGAAGATGGCAAAATACAGGCCTTGGCCTCTCTGTTCAATGAGCCAGTCACTTCCAATAATTTAGGAGGGGAGAGTACAGTGTAGCTGAGACAGTAAACAATTCTGTGGGAGTATACTGATATCATGAAGACAGTCCAGATATTAAGATACACTAAAAATCAATTGCCACTAAATTAACAATAATAATAGAGTCAAAGACAAAGTAGATTTTGATGTACAATAATAACCAATAAAAAGCTACCATCTTATGGTAGAAAAGTGATTCATAATTATGATACAGACACAAAGACAAGCAAAATATTGGCATAAGGTAAATATCTACCAAGTACAATGATACAATCATAAGAAATAACAATAATGCACCCAGTGGAAGACTACTCTGCCATAAAGAGATAAACTCGAGTCATTTGCAGAGCAAGGGATGCACTTGGAGATTGCAATGGTAAGTGAGGTAAATCATGTGCACTGGTTTACATAGCACATGAGTTCTTTTTATTTATTTATTTATTTATTTATTTATTTATTTATTTTTCAACAAATAATACACTGCATATATTCTTCTTAGTGGTTAATTGCTGTACAAGATGTGGACTTGTGATCCTATTTATAAACACCATTAGAACAAATCATTCTATTCATTAACAGAATGTAACTATATATCTATCCCAACCACTTTGAATACACAGATACAAAATGGACATTCATCTGTATACCCCATTTTTTCTAAGTTCCGTTATTGAATATTATAGGTGTGTAAACTCAGCAAAATATTCTAAAAGAGTCCAGTAGCCCATAATAGCATTGGGTCTTCTGTTTAACTGGCAATGTCAGAAATTATTGACCTGAGTCCCCCACAGCTCAACTTAACAGCATGGCTTTATTTCTTATAATTTCGTCTTCATACTTTTCTGCTGGATGTTTAAGACCAAGGTAAAGCAGGACCTATGCAACAAGAGTTGTAGCTTTTTGGTCTGAGAAGGTCAGTGAAATGCCCTCAGGATTTGTCCTGAGATCCTGTACCTCAGATTGTAGAACCTTTATCAGTGCAGCCATGTGGATGAGTCACGGCCAATGCTTGGCCAATGTGCTCTCTGTGAAGCCCTCAGTTTGTAAGAATGACCCTCTAACAATTTAGAAAGGTTTTTTCATCCCCACAGCCCCATCAAAATTGTTACTGGTTTATATCTTGATCATTACTATGCTTTCTGGAATGAGAAAGAATCACAGTGTTGCTTTAATTTTCATCTCTCTAATGATCAGTGGTGCTAAGAAATTTTCACGTATTTATTTGCCACTTCTCTGTCATCATCTGGGAAGCACCTATTAATTTCAGATGCTTTTTTGGCTTGGGTCTTTAAATTGGAAGGTATACTTTGGGGGATATTTTATATATTCTAGATATTAATCATTTATCTGAGGAACAGATAGCAAAATTTCTCATTTGTGAGTGGCTTTTTTTTTTTTACTCTGTTGCTGACTTCTTTTTTATGCAAACCACTTAAAATAGTGAGATGCCAGAGACTAATTTTTGTAGTAGATCCTATAGGATCAAGGTGGTATTCAAAAAGTCTTTCCCTACACCAAAACCTTCAAGATTTATATCTGGACTAGGCATAGTGGTGTGTGTTTGTAATGCCAGCACTTGGGAGGCTTAAGAACAGGAGGATCACTACAAGTCCGATCTGTATAGTGAGACCCTGCAGATCCTGTAGAACCAGTACTAAATACATTAAAAATAAACATTTATATCTACTTTTTCTTCCCAGAGACATAGTGTTTCTGTTTAATACTTACATTTTGACCCAATTTGATTTCAGTTCACTGCATAGTAAGACATGATCTAGTTTTGGTCTTTGGCATGTGGAAAGCCAGTTTTTTCAATACTATTTAAAAGTTAAAGAGGCTGTATTTTTTCAAGTGAACATGTCTGGCCACTTTGTCTAATGTAGTGCATCTGAGTAGGCTTGGAGTTTTTTTCTGAATGTTCTAATGAGCTTCACTGGTCCTCTGATACATATTGTTGCATCTAGTATTCTGTTTTTAATAACCACAGCTTTGCAGCATAATTTCAATTCAGGGATTGTAATGTTTCTGTCTTTCCTTTTTTTGCTCTGAATTGCCTTTGCCATCCTAGGTTTTTTCTTGTTCCAAATACATTTTAGGATTCTTTTCTTTAATTATGTGCAGTATTTCAATTGTGATTCCATTAAATCTGTGCAACAATTTTAGTAATATATCCATTTACACTATATTGGTTCTTTCTACACTATCTTTCCATTTTCTAATAGTTCTTTGAACTCCTTTTTCAGAGTACTGTAATTTTGAGTGTAAAGATCTTTTGCACCCTTTGTTAGACTAATTCCTAAGTCCTTTATTCTTTTCAATGTTATGAAAGGTATGTTTTCCCTAATTTCTCTCTTAGTGATTTTGGGTACCATAGTGTTATTGATTTTTGAGCATTGACTTTATATTCATTCACAAAATTGAATCTTATTATGAAATCTAGAATTTTATTGATGGATTTTTTTTGGTCTTCTAGGTAGAGTATTACATCAACAGCAAATAATAATAATAATTTAACTTCTTCCTTTCCTATCATTATTACTTTTATTTATTTCTTTTATCTAATTGCTCTAGTTCTTGTTTCCAGAGCTATATTGAATATAAGTGGTGACAGTGAATATTCTTGTTACTGATTTTACTTTTTGACCATTCAATATGATGTTGGCCATTAGTTTGTTATAGATGACTTACAGCAGATTGAGATAAAGATAGTCTGTTCCAATTTTCTGTAGTGCTTTTATCATGAATGGTGTTATAGTTTGCCAAAAGCTTTTTCTGCATCTATTAAGATGAACATGTGATTTTTCTTTTGGCCTCCTTTGAAATGGTAAGTCACAATTATCGCTTTGCATATTTCAAACAATCCCTGCATTCCTGAGATAAATCTCACTTGCTTATGGTGTATAATCTTGATGATTTGTGGCATTTTGTTTACTATTATTTTATATAGGAGTTTTGCATCTGTGTTAATTAGGGAGATTGGCTGGATTTTTTTTTTTTCCCAGAACCAGGGATTGAATTCAGGTCCTTGTGCTTGCCAGGGAAGCACTTATTCCACTGAGTCATCTCCCCAGCCCCAGGATTTTTTTTTTTTTTTTTTTTTTTTTTTTGAGACAAGGTCTCACTATGTAGTTTAGGCTAGTCTTGAGCTCACTTTGCAGCATCAAACACACAATGATGCTCCGACCTCAGCCTCCTGAGTACTGGGATTACAAGTGTGTGCCACCATCCCTGGTCTGTCTTCTTTTTGAATTGGCTCCTCCTATGTTTTTTGTGTGAGAATAATACTTAATTTTAGGAATGGATTTGAGAGCATTGCCTCCATTTTAATTTAAGAGTTTTAGGAGTAATGGCATAAAATCTTTTCCAAATTTCTAATAGAGTTCAGCAGTGAGTCCAATAGTACTAAACTTTTTTGCTAGTAAGTTTTTATTTACATCTTCAATCTTGTTGACTGAAATAGGGTTAATTATAATGTTCATACCTTCTTGATTCAGCTTTGATAATTCATATGTATCCAGCAATCAGTCCGTTTCTTGTATGCTTTCCATCTTATTAGAATATACACTTTCAAAGTAAGTATTAATCTTCTGGATTTCTACAAGATCTGTTGTGAAGTCATCTTTTACATTCTAATCACATAAATTTGAATCTTTCATTTTTTGATGAGGTTTTGTAAGCATTTATCAATTTTATTTAATCTTTCAATGAACCCACTGTTTGATGCATTGATTCCTTTTATTGTTTTCTCAGTCACATGAAAACAATAATGAAATTACTTTTATTAATGTCTGTCCTGATCTCTATAAAGTCCTCCTTTATATGAGTTTTCAGCTTATTATTTTTTATTCTAGAAGTTTGAGTTTCAAAATTATATTTTTATGTGTGTTCACTTGTTTTCCTGATGTGAGAGTACTACTATAAATTTCCCTTGTAGGGGCCAGGGAGAGGGTTCAGCGGACTCAAGTGCCTGCTCAGGCAAGCTTAGGCAAGTTCAGGGACCAGAGTTCAATTCTTGGCACTACATGCCTCACCAGCCCCATCCCCAGTGCTAGCCACAGAGTCAGGGTGCACACCTGTAATCTTGGCACTGGCGAGATTGAAAACAGGAGGATCACTTTGAGTCCAAGCTGCACAAAGAGACCCTGTAATAACGAAATACATTTTAAAAATTCCTTGTAAGACTGATTTCTTTTCTTAGTATAAGTTCTGGTGTGTATTATGGGTATAATGATTTAATTTTGGGTACCATTTGATTTCTTCTTTAATTTTATCTGTGACTGAGGCTGGGGATTTGGCTTGGTGGTAGAATTCTTGCTTAGCCAGCTGGAATCCCTTGGTTTGGTCCTTGGCACCAAAAACAAACAAACAAAAATAAACCTCCCCTAAAAAACAATTCAGCCAAAAAAATACAGTAAAATTTATCTGTAAACAACCTGCTGGTTGTTTAGGAGGATTTTATTTAGTTTCCAAATTTTATGGAGTTTTGGTGGTTTCTTTTGCCATTGGTTCCTGATTTCATTACATAATGGTCTGATAATATTCATGGGAAAATTTGAATTCTTTTGCATTTACTTGGGCATGTTCAAGCTACTGTGTGTTCTGTGTTGGAGAATATCTCATGCATAGCGGAGAGAATGTGTATTCTGATGTTGTCTCATGGAACACACTGTAGATTTTACTAAGTCCTTTTGCTCACAGGGTTGGTTCAATTCTGTAATTCTTTGCTGATCTATTTTATATAGTTGAATGCAGTGGTATTTGGTACATATATATTTATTATCATTATCTTTTCCTCTTGGAAGTTTCCCTTAACAAGTATGTTGTGATATTCTTAATCTTTTTTCATCAGTCTTGAATTGATGTTCACTTTGTCTGCAAATAGATTGGCCATCCCTGCTTTTTTTTCTAGATTTCTATCACACGAAGTATTGTTTTCACGATATGAATTTCTTTGTGAGTTAGATGTGTTTCTTTGTGAGTTACATATTCTTGTATGTAATACATTGTTGGATCTTGTTTCTTGATCTATTCTGTCAGTCAGTTTCTTTGGTGAATTAAGAACATATATATTGATGATTATAAAGAAAATGTATTTCTTATCTTGTGATATTATTTTCTGGTTGTTTTCCTGTCTGTCTGCTCTGTTTAATTGAATATTATGCCTCGTAACTTCTTTCTATTGTTGTTTTGGAATTGTGATCTTCATTATTTCTTCCTAAAATATCCATCAGAGTATTTTGTAGAGCTGGTTTTGTGAATTTCTTCAGTTCTTCTTTGTCATTGAAAGATTTTAATTCTCCATTGATTTTTAGAGTTTTGCAGGTTACTACATTTGATAACAAAATTTTTCTTTCTTTTTTTTTTTCATTTTGAAGGTCTTGAAATATATCACTTCACGTTCTCCTTAAGTGTATGTGTTGGAAAAGTCTGCTATCATTCTGATGGGCTTTCTTTCCTTTATAGGTGATTTCTTTTCCCTAACAACTTTTAATATTTTGTTCTTCTGCTGAATTTCTGGAATCATGATTACTATATGTGTTGGTATAGATTTATTATGTCTATGGCTAATTTCAGTTTTATATACCTCTTTTATTGGTATGTCAATTTTTAAGCTGTGCTTAAGAAATATTTTTGTCATTATTTCTGTGAATAGATTATCTATGTGTTTGTGCTTTCTCCTTGATTGTGAATAATCTCATGCTTTTCTTTTTTATTCCTCTTGCAGCTGTTGGGTTGATTTTTCATAGTTCTTGTTATTTTTAAGAAGTCTTTTTTTCGGTTAATGCTAACAACATTTCTATATTTTAGATCTAATACTCTATTCTGACCTTGAATTAATCAGCTGTATACACTTTCAATGGAATTATTAATCTCTTGAGTATCTGTTTGAATCTGTTTAATGGATTCCATTCTTCCTATGCTTGATGTTTACACTTTTCATCATTTCCATGAGTTAAGATAATTTTTATGTGCTTATTCTAGATTCACTAAGGAAATCATTCATTTTCATGCAATCTCTTTTGTTTATCTGAGTATTACTGATCCAATTTTATCTATAGCCTGATTCATCTTTTTTTTTTAAATTTTGCTACTACTATTTCAGAAAATTCAGGTGAGTGGCTTCTACTTTTGTTCATGGTGGACTGGAAGTCTGTGGTTGCCTTTTTGTTATGCATCTTGTAATTTTCTTCTCTTTTAACTTTAATTTTGTGTTCTGTGTTGATGTTTGGAATTTCTAACTGCAGACATCAGTATCAAAGCTTCCCTAGGAAATTTTTATTTCTCACACATGTCTTCTAGATGTACCTGGCTCCTGACCTTTGTTTCTGTCCAAAGATCCTACTTTCCCAAGTTATTAAAGATGTGATGTTGCTATTTTGGTTAGCATTCAATTCTTCCATGCTGATTGTGGTGGTTCTGTGAGCCCAGACAATCACAATGTTGTCCTGCAAGGAAGATCAACTGATTAGCACTGGTATGGCATAGTGATTAAAGCAGTACAATTAGCAACAGCAATCACATTATGCACATCTTAGAAGCTGACAAACCATGGTAGCTATTAATTTAATACGTTAGCCCTTGGACTATGTTCTACAGCTCTAAATAAAAATTCAACATGAACCAGGAATTTGCAGTAAATTTTCAGCAAGTTTACTCTAGTAAAGTGATTTTGCCCTCTGTGTGTGAGGGTAGACAAAAAGAAAATGTGACAAACGAGATAGACAAATAAGAGAAATAAATAGAAGGAAGACTAAAAGACCATGGATGATCACCAAGGTTTTGCAAAACTGGTCAAGAAAACAGAAGAGAAATAATGAAAGAAAAGGCCAAAGAATATCACAGCAATCCAGGAAGAATAGAAACAATGTTCATTCATATGAAAGTATCAAAAAATCAAAAAGCTAGTGGAATAGAGAAATGAACAAAATAAAACAAACATACAAAAAAGCTTGATAGATAAGGAAAATTAAACAAAGGATGAGAAAATAAAAAAGAGAAAAGCTTAATTTGGGGGGCAGTCTCTTCCATGGATGTTATTTCTCTTCACTTATTAATGCAATCATTTGTTCATGTCATTACAACTTATGCGGTATTTAATATGTATTTTATGTTACTTCAGTATTATTTTAGTTTGTTGCTAATGTTTTTCCAGTTTTTAGCATTGTGGAGGATATTTAATTGAAGAAAAGTATTACAAATGTGAACAATGTATTTTAGGGCTGTGAGGCACACATAGCACCCTTTGTAATCATTTATCACATATGTGATTAGCAAGTATGGCGCATCTCTAACAAATACTACTCATACTCTAATTGAACTGCACGAGGTCCTCTGGGTTCACACTGCACAGCCTATAGGGCCAAAGGAAGTGTGTGGGTGTTTATCATACACCACACGGGCCAAAAATATTTCATGTCTTTTAGAAATCAATAGAGCTTTTAGCTGAGGTATGTGATCATCCTTGTCTTGTGGTCTTCTTCATCATGTATACTTAGCCTCTCTTCATATCTTCTTTTGCTGTCCTCCTCATTTAAGCTGACTGCCTCATAACCCACCATTGTTGGAGTGCTTACATAACTAAGTCTGAGATCAGCCCAGGAATAAAGGTATAATATGATACGCTGAATGGACTTCTTAGGATTCAAAAACAAACTTCATTTTTAAATTTTGGAATTATTTTTATAGCATGACTCAGATTTTAACAAATGGCATTGTAATTCTGAGACAATAGTTTTTGACTTCTTCCACTCTTCAGTGGATTCTATCAGTCCTACATGTCACAAAAGAATCCTAAATAGGTGTGTCTTTTCAAATGATGCCACTCACAGCGAAAGATGTGTTTGGTTAGTTTTTCTCATACAAGTTTACGCTCAAGAAACTGCTGATAAATTGTTTGACTTTCTTAGACAACATCCTAGGGCTAACTAGTGTTAGAGTAATTGTTTTGCTCAACAGATTATTTAATCTATACAAACTCTTAAGAAAGGATGTTTGTACACAGTTTTAAGAAAAAAAATATATATATATGATT
>NW_004524585.1:33212-44394 GCF_000260255.1 Octodon degus | reverse complement strand
TATATAACTTGCAGTACTATGCAAGGTATCTCTTAAATGTGTGTCTCTTAAGTAACTCAAATATTGTAGTCTCTTTTTCCAAAATCTCACCCACTTATGTTTCCATCCCTGGTAATTATTTGTCTATGCTTTATTAATTTAACTCTGTAAAATCTTCACCTGCAATATAGAGAAACAGGAGAACATTAAGTGAAATGAGACAAACAAATCAATACACATTGATTTGCTTCTTTATAAAATCATTTAGCAAATATTTTTTTCTCAAAAAAGTTAAAAATATTAAAATGGAAAATGTAATTGGCTTTCAAGCCAGCATAGCTTTTGCTGAATTCCCATGTGCATTATGTCTTTCACTGCATGCGCACCTCTTCTAAAATCTTTGGAGTAAAGTGAGGGCAAAACCTATGCACTTCATGTTATACAAAATATGGCTGCACTAAGTACAGTAGCTTGGTTAGACAGGGAGATCTAGTAAATTAATCATTTTTTCTATAAGAAACCATTTATAATTCTTGTTACTTTAGTAGTCCTGTCTGAAAAATAGAATTTAAAAAGACATTAAGAAAACATATCCTTCTGGTGATTACATCTTATACCTACAAGTCATATCTTAAAGGTTTACTAGTATTTATGAATGCTAAGTATATCTTTGCCTTTCACTTTTCTGTTTAAGACAAATCTGAACGTTGGGTATCAGGCATATGCCTGTAGCGTTGGCATTGGTGCAGTAGAGGCAGGAGGGTCATCAAGTTTTAGGTAAGATTTCAGCTAAAACGAGTTTAAGTCTAACCTCAACTACATAGTGAAAGTTATCTCAAAAGGAAAATATGCAAAAAACATTCTTGACTACATTATTGTCCTAGGATGATAATATGTAACCATTATGCTAGTAGTCAAAATTGCCAGAAACGATGCTAAAAGAGATATTTAGCTATTTTTTTTTTCTTCCTAAATCCAAGCCTGGAATTGAGGATGAAGCTACTGTATAAGTTTTTGTTGGGTACTAAGGAAAACCTGAATATTATGCCTATTTGTTATTTAGCACCTTTTTTGCTTTGTTTTTATTACTAATAATGCTATATTACCAAATTTCCTCACCATTTTTATTTTTTTAAAAAATTATTTATTTATTTATTTATTTATTTATTTATTTATTTATTTATTACAGGATCATACTGTGCAGCTCACACTAGTAATAATCTTCCTGTCTCAGCCTTCCCAGTATTGGGATTTCAGGGCCATCATGGCATACAGAACTGGGGATAGAGCATGCGTTCTTGTGTTTTCCAGACAGGCGCTTAGACCTCCACACTATCTCCCCAGCCCACTTCCCACTTTTCTTATAGCTGTTACATGTCGTTTGTTTACTAGCCTTTGATAATTGTTTACTGATTTATATGTATTTTAGTGAACAATTGGTTCATTATATACTATGTTTTCTTGAACAGGTGCATCAAACACCACAGATGAATAAAGTATTTTTTTATCACTTACATGTGGAAGAAAATATCACTGTTAGATTCATGGGCATCATAAGGCTTTCTGTTTGCCAGCAAGAGAGCATTATAAACAATAGAAATAGGCAAGTCATAATTAAAGCCGATACTAGAAAGTTTAAAATTTCTAGTAGACTTGGTAGATTCTTTCTCCTCAGTTTTTTATGCTGTTAATTGTCTTGTGCTGATTCAGACAGAGAGTATTTTTCAGAGAGATCAAATTTTATCTCTATCACAAGTGAAGTGCACATAAATTTTGCTCATGGGTAGACAAATAAGAACATTTTCAATAATAATCACAAATGGCTTTTAAACATTTTTTAAAAAGCTATGTCATCGAAAAGGTGTACAAATAATTTCTACTAAGTACAGAACAGGTAAACATGAATGAATTAAAAAGGACCATTATGCATGAACTCAGAAGCAGATTATTTATCAAGTGGATTATAAAAGATAAAGGCTTGCTGTGGGAGTTATGGAGGGGTCAAGATGGGTGATCATTGCCTGTAATATCAACTGATTTTCTCTGACAACAAGTTTGTCATACGTTTGATATTTCTAACTGCTGATTTTTATTGTTGTCGAGCACTTTTTTATATCTTTTCCCAATGGCAGGTAATTACTGATAGCTATTTATACTGGAAATGATGTCAAAAAAAGGGTTATCACTATGATGTTTCTCCACAACAGAATACAAATTAAAAAGCATTAAGGTAAAAACAAATGCTCAAAATTTGTGCATTCACTTGCCTTAAAAAGACAAAAGTACCATTCTCTTGAATGTCAAAGGTATGAAATAAATTCTGTTTCTTGTGTGCCTTTCTTGTACTCCTTGGTTTTCTCCTATTTATCCATAAAATGATTTTAAATTTAGACAAGTGTTCTAGTCTCTCCCCAGGGTGCTTCATTTTTTCCTTTTTTAATATCTAAAACTTTTTGGTTTGAATATTTCAACATTGTTCATTATACATATCTTGCACAGTTTGTTACATTCAATGAAAGTATTTTAAATAAATCAGGGTAATGGTCTTATGAATTTATAGCTAAATCCAAGACAGCCACAATATTACCAAAATAATAAACCGATGCATAATTGTCTTCACAGAAAATCTCTACTTACTCTTTGAAACATTTTAAAAATTATTCATGAACACTTGAAATCATTTGATCATTTGAATGGATGTTTGTTGTATGATGTCAAAGATTTCACATCAGTGAGGTATTTTATCCTGAAAACACTAAGCTTCTCCTGTATAATGCTAAAAACGAACAAATAAAGTGAGATTAGAATCTAATGAGTCAGAAACATAACCTTACAGAAGCAGCGTCTACCATTCAACAGGCGTAGAAAGTGTACATGTTCATTGCTAACATACCAGGCATTCCATTTTCCTATTGGAGATTCACATTAGGGTATGAAGATCTTAAAACAAAATATTATTTAGAATGCACGTGCGAGCGCGTGCGCGCGCGCACACACACACACACACACACACACACACCACGCGTACACACACGCACTTTTATTTCTTCAGTGACTTCAAGCCAGAAGATTCCACAGGAAGGAAAGGAAAATAGTAAAACTTTATGGTGTTTAAATCTGAGCAGCTGGAGAGCCCCAAGAGAAAGTGCTAATCTTTATATGCTGCCTTTGGTTAAATTGCAGTGTGAAACAGATTTATTTGGAAGGACTTAAACTCTAAAGTTGGGCAACCTTTGTTAAACTCTGGAGAGGACAATATTTTATTTTGAGCCTAACAAATTAAAGATCAACCTGGGCCATCTGGGTCTATAATAAGAGCAAATAACAAAATCATAGTTTGCAAATATCATAGCATGGTTAAAGGGATGTAGCAAACATAGCTGTCTGTAGATGCTGTAATTTACAGCCTTTTATTTCCTCTGATGACGCACTTAATTGTTTCCTTTGGTCTCTTATTTTAAAGAATTATTCTCCCATTTTATCAATACATTCACAAAAGGAAAAGGATAAATTTCAGTTAACAAAATACACAAATCTGATGCACTCACTGTAAGCAACACGATTTCAAATCCTCAGAAATTTGCTACACATATTTCTGAGTGTCAGTTTTATCATTTAAAACTGAATTACAAATTTACTATTTCTAGTTTATATATTGCCTATTGAATTAGACTAGAAGAATTTTAAAAAGTGACCATGTTATTTTTCATAAGCTTAAACTAGACTTATGAGACATTTCCAGAAAGATTGCCTGTTTTAAATTTGATCATACAATCATATTTTTTTTTCTTTTTTCTTTTTTCTTTGTTTTTTGTTTTTTTGCAGAACTGGGGATTGAACTCAGGTCCTCGCTCTTGCCAGAGATGCGCTTATTCCACTGAGCCATCTCCCCAGCCCTATATATTCACTTTTTCTATATCATTTCAACTAGCAGTATTTTATTTTTTTCTTTTTTCAAGTAAAATTTTTATAGTCATTGGTAGTTCAAACCAATGTATGAAAATAAAGATGAAAATGTGTTGCTAAGAAAACACAATTTGACAACATCAAATTTATAAGTGACTCAGGCTTCATGGAAAACTATCTCTTTTGCATCACTGATTTTCAACTAAGACTAATACTACATTTTTAAAGATGTTTGGAAATCAATGGAGATACTTCTGTTTTGCTGGAGATGAACAGAGCTATTGACATGTAAATTAAAAATGCCAGAGATGTAAACACTGCCCATTGTGTCATTTTGTGAAATGTCAAGCAATGAAAAATGATCGTAAACCCTCCCAAAAAGCAGATGCTTTTTGCTTTCTAAAACATACATGCATACATTGAAGCTTTGATTTTTCTAACAACATACTATTCCTACTATCAAATTCTAATAATAATTTTTGTCTAATTCCTAAAATGATTTATATGAAAAAAATAGCTGTTTTAATGTTATAGAATACAAATATATATTTTATTACTGTTACATTATTTATTAAAATAATCAATAATCAATCTTTTACTTATTAAAATATAAATTAAACATTCAATTGGCAAATGGAAATTATATACAAGGTATATAGTGGGACAATCTGGTACGTATTTAGATATATTCTAGAGTAATTGCCACAAAGTAATTAACTTCTTAGCTAATCCATTATCATGAAAAGTCTTAGTGATCATTTGCATATGAATACATCAAATTTTATGTACTTAGATCTTAAGAAATTGTTTCTCTTCTATCTTACAGCTTGTACAGTTTGGTAAGCATCTCTCTCTTTCTCACACATCAGTCTCAAGTAGCCATCAGTCCATATTCTTTTTATTCCTTATCATTCTACATCTTTGAGTTTCTGCTGCTTGCTTGTGTTAGGTTCACGTTAGGTCATAGTTCACTGCTGGAATTTTCAGATGCATCTGCTTTATGCATGTAACTCAACATAGACTAGAAGAAAAGTAGCATTAAGTTTTATTTACATGCAGAGGCATTATTTAGCAGTACTTCATTCTTTTCCTTTGAGTAAAATAGTTCATTGTCACTTGCAATTCAAGAAAATATATGAATATAAAGATGAAAATATGTTGCACAGAAAACATAATTTGACAGCAAATTGATAATGATTAGATTGTGATTCATGGAAAACTACTTCTATATCTGATTTTCAACTAGTACTAGCAGTTGATATAATATAAAATTATCAGAAGGACACTGGCTATGATAACTTGTACCTGTTTCTTTGTGTGTTTGTCTTTCTATCTCCTTAAGCTTATATTTAACCTAATCATCTATTAATTATATTGTTTAATAAATTAATATCCAATATACTTCCTAATCTGTAAAATTTATTCATCTATAACCTGGAAGTTTCTAAACTTTCTTATTTGGGCAGGTGATGGGCAGGTAATATCTGATGTTTCATTGAGAATCAAACCTTTAGTATCTGGTAAGTAATACTACATCATTAAATATTGGCTTTTTCTTGTACTATATTTCAAAATGTTTTCTTGATATTAGTTAATTCTTAAATGAATGAAACAGAATCCCAGTAAATAAATTGCTGCTATTTCCGTGACATGAAAATTGAATATTGTTCTCTTGGTATTAAAAAATAGTAACATTTAAAAAATACTAACATTCTCATGTTTCTTCACGTGGATAAATATTTTAATATATATAGTTAATACAAGTCCCACCATAATGTAACACTCACTGACTACTACCTATCGTTTTCATATACTATTATATGTCATGTACATTATTGGTTCTGGTTTAAGAATATGAAAGAAGTTAAGCATACCATAGAAACATTATAATCATAAGTTATATTTTATTTTTATTTGTTTCATTAAAGCAAGGAAATAGAACAAAGAAATATTTAAATATCTTCATATATTGCAATGATTACTTTAATGGCTATTGTTCACAGAAATTGTATTAGTTTCCTAGGTCTCTCAGAAAAAAAAAAAAAAAAAAGAATCGACAAGAAACAAGGAAAGTAAAGGTTTGTTGTTATGAGGGCTCTCAAAAAGGATTTGTCCTTGGCATTTTCTGGCTTTTATTGGCTCCAGCAATTCCTAGCATTCTCTGTCTTAAACATACATCATTCTCCCTTTGAGGTCACATAGCTTTCTCCTTTATGTCTGCTGCATTTTCAGAGTGTTTTCTTCCTATGTGAAGAGTTCTTTCTCCAAATTTCCACTTGATGTGTAGGAAGCAGTCACTGGCCTAGGGCAAAAATGCTGATTTCACATAAGATCACATTCCTAGCCTGAGAGAGCAGAGTTGTCCATATATCTTTTTGAAGGCCATATCTAACACAAAATATTTGCTTGATTACTATCTTAATTCAAAGTTCTTGATATTTTGCATGTGTTTTCTTAATTTTATCCTTCTAGTGTTATGTGCTAGGAATAGTTGTGCTTTTTCTAGGCACATAAAATGAAGCATAGAGTAATTAAGTGAATTACCAAATTTCACACAAACTATAGAATGTGGAGCTCATTTGTCAACACTGTCAATCTAATACTATATACACACAAAAACTGATCATCAAGGCATTAAGGAATACCTGAAGTATTAGGCCGTGGAAAAATAATTTAATGACAGAGGGTGCGCACCTACACTGGGTATTTCCAACTATTTCAATAATACAAGGAATAGTCTTTAGTTTGTGGAGATGGTTCCTGTTATGGCTTGTCTGTAGATGTCCCCCCAAAGCCTCATGCAGTCATGGGGTGGGAACTTCTAAAACTTGAGATTAATTCATGATCCATTGAGATTGTGGGTCTTCGGACCACTGGAATTATGTGTGTGAGTGCTACACCCAGCCTGGGGCAGATAGCTTGAATGCAACTTAAGGGAGACAGACTTCCTCTCTTTTGCCATTGTTGCTGCTTCTCCTCCCTTGGCTCCTCTTGTCTTTTGCCATTGCCATGACCTGATGCTCTCTGCCCTGTGCCACTCTGCCTTGTAGCCAGCCAGGTATGGACTGAAACCTCCAGTAACTGTGAGCTGAATAAATCTTTCCTTCCTTCATTTTGTGTTTTGGGTATTTGTCCCAGCAACAAAAGAAGAGTAACTGAGACAGTTGCTTAAATCCTCATGCACTATAATTAAGCAGTACATGGTGTTAGTGCTATGGTAGTGTCAACAAAGTATAAGGTATTGCAAAGCTGCTTGTCTAAGTTTCCAAGTAGGTATTTCCTTCACTAAGGCAGTCTGTGGTGATCTGCTGAAGGCTACGATGGCTTCTGCATGGTTGGATGTGTGTTCTTCACAGACTATGTATGATAATTGCAAGGTTTTTTGAAAACAGATTTTTTAAAGTATGAATGATGACAATAAACAACAACACTTAAAAATTAGACATTCTACGAAGAAAAATCACCATCATGGGCAGCAATAGAAGACTGCAAATCAATATTTCCAGATCTATAAAGACCTGGGGCCCATGACTAAATTGATGTCATTATTTTAGGATTTATTTATTTATTTTTTTCCCCAGAACTGGGGATTGAACTCAGGCCCTTGCACTTGCCAGGGAAGTGCCTATGTAGTATAATACAAAACACAAGTGTTACATGCTCACATAGTATGGGGGAGCAGAAAGATGCAAGATACCGTCATTTTGGGCAATGGAAAGCACCTCAAATCATATAGCCTGGGGAGTGAAGAGGAAGCTGCTTCCTGTAGATAGAAATCTGAAACTCTGCGGCAAAAATGTACATTGCATAATATTTTAACTCTTTCAAACACTTTGTGGCCATTTTATAGAGTTGCACTACATTGATGAAAAGTATACGCTAACATCTTGAACAAATTTTAGCGCAAGTGCTAAGTTGAATCTAATATCAAAACCTCAAGAGGTCCTTGAATTATAATGGTAGCTTAAGGAAGCCATGTTATACTAGGAGGTATTGGCTATATCTAACCCAAAGTGGGTCTGTGATTATTTTTCTAGTCTTCAAATATGTAACTGGAAGCTCTTTAATAACATCCCATCATTCTATGGGGCTTTTATTTGCACTTATTCTATCCTTTACCCTCTAGGAGGTGGAAACATAAAAGCAATAGTATATACCAAAAGGAACTACAGATAGGATATCACCACTATTTTCAAGATTTGAATACGTAACTATGAGCACCATCACTGTTACATATACTTCTTTTTCAAAGCATATTTAACAAATTCTGCAAGGTTTTTATGGACAATTAAAATATAAGTGAAAAAAAAAAGATTTTAATCAATTTATTAGAAGAACTCCAGAATTACTGGACATAGAGTGCTGAAATTATCTATTCGCACTTTCTCTTAGCCTAAGAGGGTAATTGTGAAGAAAAGTCTTCAGTAGACCTGTAGGCATGATATTTTCAATGCACAACTTCAGTCGAAATGGAAGCTAGCCTGAGGTGATGTAAAGAAAGTTCTGAACGCTCAAAAATATTTTATGTGCCTCTGAGGAAACCGGCAAGCATACGTTTGGAAGAAATGGAACATCCTTTTAAGGGAGACATGTGTGACTGCACTTCTGAGAATTTAGGAATCTGTATCTTTGGATTTCATGTGAACTCTCTGCAGGAGTGAAAAACCTATCCTCAAGGAGTCAACCATCCAGAAGACAGAATGAGTGATTACATGGCTGTGCATCCATCTACAACTCTGCTGAAAATATCATACTGCCTACAACAAATGTCTGTGAAGACATTGGCCATGTGAATAACAAGATCAGGACTCTGGTGATGGGTTACAAAATACAGGAATTCTCAAAACTTCATATCTCTATCAAATTGGAAAACATGTTCATCCATGATAAAGTGAAGTTTTAAAATATTCAAGAATGAAAGAGAAATATAGAATCACAGAATGACAGTAGTGACAGTAGGGCATATAGCCTCTTCATGGCCTCAAAACTGCATAGCTTTCAAAGGAAAAGTAGTGTTAATGAGTCTCAGGCAAACAGCATGATTTTGCCATCTTCAGATTTCACAAATAACATTATAGTTTTGCAAAAGTAGTGTTTACTTTTGCTTAAATGTAAGTTGAAGAATCAAGATATATTGTGCATGTTTTCCTCAACATTGATTTTTAAAGATGACCTTATTGCCTTTGCAATTTTCTGTCTTGTAACATTTTGTTCAGCCAAGTGTTTGGATAAAAAATTATAACATTAAAAATGAAGCAGATTTGAAGGATTCTCATTACCAAAGTAAAGCTTTCCCTTAAAACTTTGGTCAAACTACATCACTGAATAACTCACTCTGATTTCATAACAAAAACTGTCATTTTCTTCAGGAATACTTGCACTTAGTGCATGTGCAAAAGCATAAATATAAAACACACCAGCGTGCCAGAGTGACCTAGCAATAGAGAAAGATCATTTGTTTGTACTTTTTGTATCCAGTTCTATCAAAGACCAGATGGTCTGGAAAGGTAAGATAGTGTTAATGAGTCTCAAGATATTGCATGACAATTAGTGCAGCAACCAAGGTCAAACTGCTATCATTCGACTCTAACGCGGTTTAAATTGTAAATAAAATCATTTCCTGGAATGGTAAAAAAGATGCAAAATATCACTAAGAAAATATTTCATTGTTTAACACTACAAGCTACAATTAGAGTCTCTGAATATCAATTTATACTATATTTGGTCTCCTGTTTTGCAGGAAAGGATTAACTTAGAAAGCCATGAATAGGTCAAACTTTGTAAGACCCAAAAGAAAACTTTCCCATTTTGTGAGCCCTGAGGTATAACTCCTTGACCTTTACAATGCCCTGCCTTTTTTTTTTTTTTTTCAGAACAGGGGATTGAACTCAGATTCTTGCACTTGTCAGGGAAGCGCTTATTTTACTGAGCCATCTCTGGGGCCCCCCTGCCCTGCATTTTAATAAGATGCTGTTTACCTTAAGCCATGGGCTACTCCAGACAGGCTAGGCTATCAAAAATGATTCATAAAGTAATTCATGGGACCTTGAGGATGGGTGATTCCATCAGGTGCTTTGCAGCAGTCCTTAGACTCATGTGATTTCAGTTGGACTTTGGGAGAGGTGGAGCCCCATAGACAAATGACTTGTAGAGTTTATCATGTTTATGAGACTGGCCTGAGTACAGGTCTACACTGCAAAGCATGGTTAAGTGTTTCTAGTTAGCAAAGCTCCATTGTGTTATATTTTCTAGTTGTCTATGCACCAAATATACGGGAACTTTTCATAAAAGGTGCTGGTAGACATGAAAGACCAAATACACACTAACATAATCATAGTGTTGACTTCAGAATCCTACTTTCTCAATAAGATAGTTTAACTAAATTAAACAGAAACCAATAAAGAGTTGGACCATATCCTTAAACATATGGATATAATAGTTATGTATGGAGTGTTCTACCCTACTTTAACAGAGCACACAGCTATCTCTGTTAAACATATATCTTTCTCAAAAATATACCATGTACTAGTCTACAAAGCTAGCTCGTATAAATATGAAAGAACAAAATCACCCCATGTGTACTCTCAGAGCACAGCTCAATGAAACTAAAGTCACAGAAGAAACCAAGAAAATTTAGGAACACCTGGATCCTTAATAACACACTCCTGAACACCCAATGGGTCGCCAAAGAAATTAAACAATTTCTGGAAGCAAATGGCAATGGTAGTGCCACACAGCAGAACATATGGGACACAATAAAAATGGTCCTAAGAGGGAAGTTTATTGCAATCAATGCTGACATTAGAAAAACAGTGTGTACTCAAATAAATAACTTAATGAAGTAGGTACCTCATGATACTAGAAAAACCACAACAATTCAAATCCAAAGAGAAATTAAGAAGGGAATCATAAAGGGCTGAGTAGAATTTATTAAAATTGTGGCCAAAATACATAAAATCAATAAATCATAAACCTGGACAAATCATATTAAATGAGGAAAATCTGAAAATATTTTCTCTAAAAGCAGGAACAAGACAAAAAATACCCACTGCCACCATTTCTGTTCAAACAAATACTTAAAACACTCACCAGATAAATCAGTAAAGAGAAACAAAAAGAAGGTAGATATGCATAGGAATTAAAGACCTTGAATTAAATTACTTGGGATTGTTATGACTCTCAATTCAAAAGACCCATAAAATGGTCCCTTAATCTCAAAAACTTTGAGAACTAATAAAAAATTCCCTAATACGGTAGGTTACAAACTCATAATCATCCATTCAACTAAAAAGTAATA
>NW_004524585.1:31300-32632 GCF_000260255.1 Octodon degus | reverse complement strand
AAATCACAATACCTGACTTTAAGTTTTCCTATAAAGTAGAATGATAAAAATGGCATAGCACTGGCACAAGAATAGATATTTGGATCAATGGAACAAATAGACACACCAGAAACATCCACGTTCACAACCCTCAGCTATCTGGACTTTGAGAAAGGTACTGAAAACATACATTAGAGGGATGACAGCTTATTTAACAAATGGCCCAGGGGAAACTGGCTATCTATAGAAGACTGAGGCAGGACCTATCCCTCACCATGCACTCAACTAAAATCAAAATGTCTCAAAGATGTAAATACTGAAATAGAAATAAATTTGATAGAAGAAAAAGCAGGTGAAACACTGAAGGTCCTAAGTATAGGTAAGGACTTTCTGGACAGAGCTATAGAGTTACACAAGAAATATTGTCAAGAGTCAACAAGTGAGAGTATATCAAGTTGAAAACATTCTGAACAGCAAAAGAAATAATCAACATAATGGAGAGATGACATACAGATTAGGGGAAAAAATTGCCAGACTTCTCAGAGGACTGATATTTAGAATGTCTAGTGAACTTAAAATGTAAACTACCCAAAATAAAAGATCTAATCAAACAATGGGCAAGTGAAATGAACAGATACTGTCAAAACAAGGAAAATGGCAGTAAAAATATGAAAAAATGCTCAACATTTCTGGCCACTAGTGAAATGCAAATTAAAACAAGACTGATTTCATCTCACACAGAAAGAATGTCAACAATCATATAACAGCAAATGCTGGCAAAGTTGCTATGAAAAAGTAATCCTTTATTTCGTGGATATAAAAACTTGCAAGCATTATTGAAATCACTATGCAAATTTCTCAAAGGACTATTAGTAGAATTTCCATTTGACCTGGATATATCACTTCCAGCTATCTTGCTCAAAGAACTAAAGTTGTCACACTAGAGTGATATGCACCTACCAATGTTTGTAGAAGCAAAATTTCATAACAAAACCCTGTAAGCAGTCCACATGTCTATCAATAGACATATAAATAAGAGAAGTGTGGCATATAAAAGTAACAAAATGCTACTCAGGCCAGGGAGATGGCTCAGCAGAATAAGTGCTTCCCTGGAAAGTGCAAGGATCTGCGTTCAATCCCCGGTTCCGAAGGGGGAAAAAAAGTCACAAACTCCAGAAGCTCCCCCAAGACTGCATGAGGCTTTGAAGGAACAACTATACAAAATGCTATTCAGCTGTAAAGAAAGATAGGTCAAGATATTTGAAGAAATATGGATATACCGGAGTATATAATGTTAAGGGATATAAATAAGACACACACACACACACACACACACACACACACACACACACA
>NW_004524585.1:30399-31198 GCF_000260255.1 Octodon degus | reverse complement strand
TATTTTGCAAAGGGGGAGGGTTCAAAAAGTTTAAGAGAGAATTTAAAGGGGGAAATAGTAATTTAAAAGACTTAAGATGTGTCACATACCTGTACTTAACTGATTAAGTGATATAAACATTATAAGTCATAAATATGAACCAAAAATATTTACACTAATAATGAAAATGGGAAGGAGTATGTAGATTTATTTGTTCACCACTGAAGGCATGATAATAGCTTTATAGGTTTTTTTAAATATAGAGGTCATTCATCTTGATATCCATTGTACACTTATATCAAAAATTATTTAACCTTTTTACCATTTTGGTCTCCATCAATAACCTTGGACCATTGATATTCCTTATATAAAGTATCTTACATAGCCTTTTGGAGTTTTAATTATTCCATGTTTTTCTTGAGTACAGAAAATCTGAAATAGACCCTCTCACCAATTTTTTGCTCTTATGCGAGCTGGGCTCTAACTTGTAATACAGAAGTTTTAGTATAGAAAACTAATCAGTACACTGGATTCATATGTTAATAAAACCTCTCAGGCTTAATTGCAGCGTGAGAACTTTATAATAAATGAATGGATTTGAAGTTTAAGTTTGGATACTCATTTCATGAAGGCTCCCCATCCACTGTACACACTGGTCAGTGTGCCACAAAAGAAATACAAGCTACTTTAAGGAGATTTATATCAGAATCCAAGATACATAATACTGTTATCAAAAAATTCATGTGCTATGAAATTATTATAAAATGCAATAAAAATTGCATGCAGAGAAATTATTTGTACAACTTTTCTGTATGGCATA
>NW_004524585.1:19409-30272 GCF_000260255.1 Octodon degus | reverse complement strand
ATTATCAGGATATTTCTATTATATATTTTGGGGATTAAAATAATACAAGTGTTATACAGATTCAATGCAATATCAATTAAAATACCATTAGTATAACTCACAGAGTAATAGAAAACGTTCTTCAAATTCAATTGGAACCAGAAAAGACTCAGAATAGGAAAAGCAATTCTGGGAAACAAATGAAAGGCAGGAGACATCAAAGTCCCTGATCTGAAATTATACTGTAAAGTGACAGTGATAAAATAAGCATAGTACTGGCATAGAAACAGACCTGAGGATCAATGGAACAGATTAGAAGATACAGATATACCTGCAAGCACACTCATCTACCTTAACTTTGACAAAGGGGATAAACATGTTCACTAGAAGAAAGATAACCTCTTTAATAAATTGACTAGACAAACTGGCTTCCACATGCCAAAGACTAAAAGCAGACCCATACCTATCATCATACACAAACCTACAGTGAAAATGGATCAAAGATTTACATATTAAAGCAGAAACACTAAATCTTCTAGAGGCAAATGTAGGTTGAAATCTAAAAAGCATGTGGGTGGATAAAGAGTTAATGAACAAAAACCAAATTGCATGGGAAATACTTCAAAGAATCAACAACCGGCTTCTCATCTTTTTGAAAAGTTTCTACACATAAAAGGAAATCTCCAACAGTATAAAAAGAAAGCCCACAATTAGGGAAAGTATTATAGCCAACTGGCCCTCCAACAAAGGTCTTCTATCTAGAACACATAAAGAATTTTAGAAAGTCAGGCCCCCCAAATTCCAAATATGGGCATCTGAGATGAATGTATACTTTCAGATGAAGAAATACAAAGGGCAAATAAATATATGTAAACAAAGTTAAACATTACTGGTTATTTAACACATTCAAATTAAAACAGCAGTGAGATTTCATCTCACCACAGAAAGAATGCTGACATCATGAAGTCAGCTAATAACAAAGGCTAGAGAGGCTGTGAATAAAACGGACCCCTTGTCTACTGTTGGTGGGAGCTACAAGGCCACAACCACTATAGAAATCAGTATGGAGAATCTTAAAAAGCTACGATTGGAGATCCCATTCAAGTCAACTATTTCCCTCCTGGGTGTTGTTCCAGAAGAACTGAAAACATGTCAGAGCAATGTATGTGATCCCATGTTTATAACAGTGTAATTTATCATAGCTAAATCCTTGAAAAAGCCCAGATGCCCATTAAGAGATAAATGAATAAAGAAGATGTAGTATTTTTACAAAACAAAGTATTCTTCAGCTATAAAGCAGGATAAATTTGAATCTTTTGTGCACAAATGGATGTAACTAGTGACCATACTCTAGAATGAAATAAACCAGACCAACATGTGCAAACATCATATTATCTCCTTACTGTGAGAATCTAAGAGAGAAAAATGGAACCTGAAGTGTACAATCGATACTGGGAAAAGGAGATGAACTTATTCAAAAGGAATGAGTCACTGAGTTGGGGAGAATGACAGGAGAAGGAGTTGGGCAAAGAGATTTATCTACATATGTAAGAAGGATGGTTTGGACAACTGCACTGTGTTTTTTTGTGGATCTATGAAAAGAAGTTAATAATACTTCATTTTGTCTCATTTTTTAATTGTACTTTTTCTCTTCTTAATTTCTTATACATTTCTGTCTTCTTTCTTCTTCCAATTTTGCATGTATATATCTGATAAGATGAATAACTGGCTGGAAGACAACACTATGCATTACAACAAATACTATGAAATTCATCTTCATATTATGTTGTTAAGTGAAATTCTATATAACTTGTAATTTTTTGTCTTAATACTATTTTGTTTTCTCTTCAAAAATTTAAAAAAATTAAAAATAAAATATTACATGGTTAAAACTGTGAGTAACTATTGTCTTTTGTTCCACCTTTTGTTTGTTTGTTTTTTTCAGTATGAGGGATCAAACTCAGGAATTTGTGCTTAAACCAGGCAAGTACTTGCGCCACTGAGATGTATTCCCGGCTGTTTATACTTTTTTAATTTAATATATTTTGAGTTTGTTGCTAAAGTTATGTTATGTATTAAATGAACATGTTATTTTTCTGTTGGCTTTGTATTATTACCTTTGCATTTGCCTTGTGTGAAATTCTCAGTAATAATTTGTTATTATTAATACTTATTTTGTTAAGCAATTTAAAATATAAAACTAAAATAACAAAATATATTGGAGCTTTAAAAGTTCATCATGTATTTGTTCAACCTCAATTTGAGTTCATGAGTTTCAAAATAAATTGCTTTCCTAATCATCTGTTTATTGAAATAGGTATTTTATTATTAAGTTAACACCATAAACTACCTTTTTTTTTTTTTTTTTTACCAAGGATTGAACTCAGGGTCTTGCACTTGCTGTGCAGCACTTATTCTACTGAGCTATCTCCCTGGCCCTTATTTAATAGTATTTTGAGGACAAAATTTTTAAACATGTATTCTAGATTGATGTTCATTGACACTATTGTTATCACACTTTTATCTTAATATTGCTTTTTGGCTTTGCTAGCAATATATCATTAAACAATTTTTTAATTGTAGATTAATATTGTATATTTATTTCATATTTACAATCTCATCTCTGTGTATTGATCTGAAAGAATTTTTAATTTTACCTAAAATTGTATCTTTGCCTCTAGTGGATGAAATAAAATTTACTTTGTTTATCATTGGAAATTTTAATTTCCTTTTTGTCACATGAGGTTTATTTTCACAAAGGGAGGACCTGCAAGATAACTCAGCAGACTAAGTGCCTGTTTAGGAAAGTACAGAGACTGAGGTTTGATCCCTAGCACCACATGCCATGCTGGCCCACGAGAGACCAGGTGTGGTGGCGCACGCCTGTAATCCCAGTGCTGGAGAGGCTAAAATAGGAGAATCACGATGAGTCTGAGTTGTGTAGTGAGATCTTGTACCAAAAACATAAACAAACAAACAAAAAAAGTCATGTAGTGTAATTTGTGTTCAACATGCTAATACTATTTTTATGTACTTGAATATATTTTTGGATCAAAATAACCTTTTGAAATTGGAAAATGAGGACATGTGGTGTATAATATTTTCTTACTAATTGCTGTTGAAACATAATAAACAAGGCTAAATTACTATCCTTATTTGACTTACAAGTTTGACCCAGATTAACTCTTGTGTATTGTGAACTACAACCTAACATGATGTTCAAACAAGTTGTAATACTCTACTCTGTTATGTAAGCAACCACTCTTCACCACTAGTGGCAGCATACCTGTAGCCAGTCCACTGAAGCCTGGCATACTATGCTCAGTAAGAACTACTGAATTGCACCAATCAGAAAATCTTTGCTTTACCTTATTTCTAGGCATAAAAATACCTTGCCATATGGTAAGAGGAGGCATTCTGAAATTAAAGATATTGCCAAATTTGCCATTATCATTTTATCATCAATTATAATTACTTAAAAGCATGTATAGCATCTTATAATTTTTTTTTTTGCTCTAGATTTATGGTAAAGACCCCGAACATGGACGATCTTGAAATATTCAACCTTAAGGATTGTTGTCTATTTTCTTAATCTACAAATACTACTGCTATGATTTTCCCCCATCTGTGCATATGTACAGATTGGTACCCTTTCCTTCTTACTCCATTATCATCCCAAGAAAGTGCCTTATAAAAATTACAATTAATATGCATTGAACTGCATACTGGGGTTTTTGTGAGTAATTGGAAAGATAATTTGCTCAAATTGCCAGGATAAGTAATTAATACAGTTAATCCAATTCACAAAGATATTAACTAGGCCATGTTTTATTGTCACACACACACACACGCACAAACACACATAATATCAGGGGCTAGGAATATAGCTCAGTGGCACTAATGCATGCACGGCAAATACAAGGTCCTGGGTATGATTCCAGGTAAAATAAATAGATAGATAAATAAATAAATAAAAATATAATTATGACATCAGGTTGAAATATATTTCTTTTTTGTATTTTTGCAAGGTCTACAGGGTCTCACTACACACGTCAGACTCATAGTGGTTCTCCTTCACTAAGAGTTTCAGCTTCCCAAGTGCTGGGATTACAGGCACGTGACACCATACCCAGTCTCAGTTGCCCTCTCATTGTGCCCTGGTGGCTGGGCCAGCACAGCATGCTAGGGAATGAACCTCGCCCCTAATCCACTGAGCTATCTCTCTGGCCCTAAGCTGGAATATGTTCCATTCTTTTCATTTCTCTTGGATCTAACTAACATTAGATTCATGTAACTCAATTCCTTATACTTATATACTTTGTATATGTCTGTCTTTATCATTAATATTTTCAGCTCATTGCATAACAATGCACTCCTACATAAACAATATATTATAGTTTTTGTTGTACTTTAGAAGCTTCTTTAAATACAAACTAAAATTTGAATAACCTTGTAGAAATAATTATAGATTAATAAAAATGATTTCCCATAACTTATGTATACCTTATAGTATTTGTAATACTTATCTCTAGCTATTATTACTATTATTGTGATTATTATTATTGATACCAACAATTGAACTGAGGATGTTACACTCACTATGCAGGCAATGTGCTACTGAACCATGTTTCCAGCCCTTCTAGACATTATATTGTGAATATTTTTTTAAATAGTAATTAGTTTTTCCAATTTTTACTACTTTTCTATTGCTTGCACTACTTCTTCTTGCTGTCCATGTAAATTTCAGCCTCTTGTAAGTTCCAGTCTACCATCAATTTATTCTTAAACCATGCTATTTCAGTATTTATGAAATTCAATTGCAATCTTGCATTGCATACTGTTTAGTATTGAAGTTTTTATTTTCTGTTTTATTTTTTAATAATTTTTTATTTATTTATGTGATACAGGGTCTCATTACAAAGTTTAGACTTGTAGTGATCTCCTGTCTCAGCCCCTTCAGTGCTGGGTTTACAGGTGTGGGGTTCCAGCCAGGCACAGCACAGCATGCGGTACCGAGTATTAAATTCATATCCTTGTGCTTGCCAGGCAAGAGCTTAGACTTCTGAGCTATCTCCCCTGCCCAATATTGGCATTTTAAATGGTAGGTCTTTTAAATTTTTCTGACAGTTCACTTTCTAATATATATTAAGTACAAAAATAACAAATAAATAATACATTTAATCACTATAAAACATAATCTAACTTTATTAGTATGTAACATGACTAGCATCAGGAACTATAAAATACTGTGGTATCTATGAGAACAGGTTATTAATTCCAATATATGTATTTGCTAACCATACTATTGATGTGTAAATGGTTAAATATTAATTGATCAAAATACATTTACTAATGACAACATAGAAAAGTTTTGCAAGTCAATAATAATTATAAATATCTTGACATCGTGTTTTATATTTATTAATCTATGTTAGTGAAAGCATAGCAATGCTTGTTGGGTGAATTAATGCCTATATACAACATAACTTGGTAATTTCCAGGCCTTTTATGTCTTCTCACTGTCTATCCTCATTGTGATTTTTTGTTCATTTTTCTTAGAATTTCCAGTATCTTATCATCTTTACTTTATTAATTCATAAACTTTTTAATGTAAAATTTCTCATGTAAAATAAAACATGTGGTACTTAACTTTCTAATTCTAATTTATTTAGCTTACGGTGATTGTTTCCAGATCTATCCATTTCTTGCAAGTATTATTCCATTGTGTATATTTAAGACAATCTCTCTCTCTGTCTCTCTCTCTGTCTCTCTGTCTCTCTCTCTGTGTCTCTCTGTCTCTCTCTCTCTCTCTCTCTCTCTCTCTCTCTCTCTCTCTCTCTCATTTTGCTGAATATTTGAACCTGGGGCCTTCTTTTTGAATAGCATCGCTATTCATTTTTTAAAATGCTTTAATTTTGATGTGGGGTCTGACTACGATTAAAAGTTTTCAAGGCTAACTGTGAAGTTGTGACGCTCCCATCTCAGGTTTCCAGACTGCAAATGTTCCAGGCACACACAGCCACAGGCGGCTGATCCCAAATTTTTCTGATCCATTTGTCCAATAACAAGCACCTAGGAAGTTTCTACATTTAGCTATTGTGAATTGTGCCACTATACACATGAATTTTTATGCTAAGCTTTCTTTAATTCTTTCAGAAATACACCCCAAAGTGGCATAGCTAGGTAGTATTTTTATTTTGCTATTTTAAGAATCTCAGTTGTTTTTAACAGTGATTGTACAAGTTTACATTCTCATAAACAATAGATTAGGGGCCCTTTAACTCCAATCTATTCACTGGCGTTCTTGTTCTTGAAATTGTCCTTGACATTGGAGTAAAATGGAACCTCAGATTATGTTTGATTTGCATTTTTCTAGTGTATAAAACTATTAAATATTATTTCTTTTTTTTTGTATTTTAGGGAAGGGTATACAGGGTGTTCAGAGTCCCATTACTACATCAGACTCAGAGTGATCCACCTGTTCACAGCCTCCAAAGAACTGGAATTACATGAGCTCGTCACCATGCACAGTCTCAGTCACCATCTCACAGTTCCCCTGGGGTGGGGCCAGCAGGGCAGGCCCGTGGACCAAACCTCTAGTCCCTGTGCCTGCTTGCAGGTGCTTTAATCCGCTGAGCTATTTGGCTGGCCCTATTATGTCATATACTAATTGGCCATTTTTACTTGTTCTGAGAAGTGTCTTTTCAATTTATTTCCCACTTTCTGATTAGGTTTTTTACTGTTAAATTTTTTCAGTTGTTTCGTTTCCCTACATATTTATCCTATATCAGATATCCAGCTAGTGAAAACTTTTCCCATTCATTTGGATGCCTATTTACATTTGCTTTGCTGTGCATTATCCTTTTAACTTGATATAACCTCAACTATTGGTGTTTGATGTTATTTCCTTCTAGCAGAGCCTGTGTTTTCAAGTCTTTTATCTATTTTATCCTTAAAGTGCTTCAAAATTTATTTGGATTTTTTTATATCTATGAATTTGATTCTTTTGATTTGATTTTAGGATACAATAAGGGATAGGAAAATAGTTTCTTTACATGTGACTGTGCAGTATTTCTACAGAATATTTTAAAGTAGTGATCTTTTATGCAAAGTATATTTTTGCCCAATTTGCTAAATGGGTACCATATGCTTTTTGGTTGGTGTGTCTTTTATTCTATTCCATTGATCTACATGCCTGGTTTTGTGCCAATTCCCTGTTATTTTTGTTATTATGCCTTTATAATAAACCTGGAAATACAGTGTCATGATGCTTGTATCACTACTCTTTTGTTTTGAACTGCTTCAGCTATTCTAAGTCTTCTCTGACTCTGTGTGAATTTCAGGATATTTTTTCTAGCTCTGTAAAAAAGGCTACTGGTACTTTAATAGGACTTGCACTAAATGTGTTGACTGTTTGGCTAATATGGTTATTATTAACAAACTGATTTTTTTCTTACATAAATACAGCACGTCTTTCCTTTTGCTAATATCCTCTCCAATTTATTCTCTGGTGTTTTGTAGCATTGAATGCAGAGATCTTCAAAATATTTGACTAGGTTTTTTCATTGGTGTTTCTTTTTTTTTAAAGTTGTCAGTAGTAATATTACTCTTGTAATTTCCTTCTCAGTGCACTCACTGTGCATGTACACAAATACCATTTTTTTGTATATTGATTTTGTATTTTGCTTGTTTGCTGAATTTGCAAACCAGATCTAAATGGTTTCTGAACATTTTGGATCTTCTGTATTTCTAACAGTGTAGTTTGAAGCCCAGAGCCACAGCTGTACCCAGAGAACTGAGAAGTGATGGGTAGTGAGTCTAGAAAAACTTCACTGGTGTTAAAATCAGTTGTGTTAGTCCACTAACACATGTACTAAGAAAATTATCACATTATTTCAAGTAATTTGTTCAACTAAAGCATAATACAAGTTCTTCTAATCATAGCAGTCTGAAATGGTATTGAATCCCCAGACAGACTCTGAAAGAGAAATATACTTACAAGTTTGTGTTTGGGTGAACTAAAAATCTTTTCACAAAATAAAATCACAATAAAATTCACCTGAACTTCTCACCATCAAGGTTCTTGTTAACATTTCTTTCTTGTTTTTTCATACTCTATGTTAAAATTTTTATTTTTCTTTTTAATTTTTTTATTAATTTTAATGAGAAAGAAATTGCAATGAGAAAGTTTCAAAACAGGTTACTAGGACAGTTACAATAATTGATACACTGCATATTGTTGTCTGTAGTAGTTATTCACAGTACAAAATGCAGGCATGATCTCTTGTCTAAACAATATTAGTACAAATCTTTCTTCTCATTGAACTAAGAGAAAGTACCTGCATATCTCTATCCTAATTATTTTGTAATGCATACATATTTCTTTCACTACAAAATGGTCTCTCATTTATATCCCCCATTTTGTTTTGTTTTGTGAGAGATGAGTGTTTATCTTGTTAGCATTTCCTTGACCTGTGGTATGCCACAAATAAACGGGACATTTCTTTAAAGCCTAACTAAAGGATTATTTTAAAGCCAGGTGACAGTGACCAGAGCATATGTGGGTAATACGGAGGCACGGAGTATTTAATCCAGCAAAAATTCATACCTCCAAAATTGCAGGAGTGTGGTGTTTTATGTTATTCATAATTTTCAATGAAATAATTTTGTTGTCATACAGTCATTTAAATTTTTCATTGTCAGTGTAGTGTTTTTTTCACACTTCATCAAGCCACCAACATATATAGATCTCAAAAGCCAAGTTTTAACTAAATAATTTATTTTTTTTCATTTTTGAAGAGAATAAAAAATAGCAAAAATTAGAAATGACACAGAAAAGGATAAGAAAAGCACTAAAAAGTAGAGGACTCATCTTTACGATTCACAAATGGCCAAGCATCTTAAGGAGGCTAACAAATAGTAGGGATTTATCGTGTAGATAAAATAAAGTAATGATTTGTGACCAAAATTTATTGTCTCTATATCTAACAAAATTTGATAGATACTCAGACATCTAAGTTTTCTACTCTGTTCATCAGAAACTGCTATACTGCAATTGCTGAAAGTTTATTTACAGTAAAGTTCTAAGAAAATGAGAGCTTCAAATTAAAGAAAAGCAATCTGAAAATGTTTTAATCAAAGTGGCTACATAAAGCCTTAAACCATGATTAAGTTAATGGGCACAGGACTGGAAAAGCGAATTACTTTATTATAAACTATAAAATAGTTTATGAAATCAGCATTTAAAAATGTTTGACTATATTAATATTCCGATGAATTTTTTAAAAAATACATGTATAAAATTGACAATGATATTTAAATTAATATTACATGTGATGAGTTTAGACTCACTAAGTTTGTGCATTTCCAATGAAAATATTGATAACCAGTGAAGAAATATTTAACATTACTAGGGTTAAGTTGTACAGCCTCTCTAATGCAATGTTTTCACTCTTACATGTACATTAAACTGAAAGTTATTTAGTCCTACAACTAAGAACCTGTGCAGGAATATGAATGACAGTATGATGTAAAGGGAGGAAAGAAAATCACATTTAACAGAAATACACAAGCAGTCTAAATGAGGTATGTGGATAAATACAATTAAAAAATTGCTCAAGCCTATAATGCATAAATATGTCATACAAACTGACACAAGCGGCACAATTTTCTTTATACTAAGTGAAAAGAGACAAGTAAATTCAGATATTTAGGGGTGTTTACTTAATTGAATAACAATAAAAGCAAAAGTATAGTAAACATAAAATGGAATAATGGTAAATGTAATGAAGAAAGAGTTTCGCTGGGCAGAAACAATTGTAGATTTCTTGAGTGTTGAGAATACCTTGTGCCTCCATTAGAATCAGCATTTTATGAGAGCACACACTGTAAAATTTAAAGGCATAAAATTATTTATATACATTCTATTGTGAGTTATGTTTCAAAACAAAATTTCCTTAGAAGGAAAACTTTGTGTATTTAGAAATTTATTATTTGTATTGTTCAATTACATTAACTCTATTTTAATTTTCATGTAATTATTTAACAACGTATGTTACTTTATGGTTGAAAAATTAGTTAATATCCTTTCATTTAAAAACAATTTTGAGAAACCCAGTCCTAGCCCAGGTCCGGTGAGTGTGTGGGAGAGTTTCCAGCTACCCTGCACCGGCAGGACCTACTACTGGTCCCAGCCCAGGGGCAGCGTGGGTGAGACCCTCTTCAACCCCCTAGGAACACCCCCCACCACTGTACAGCAACTACCCCACCCCGCCTGCTGAGTAGAAATTTCTGCCAGATTGCGGGATCCCCCAGACCCAGTCCTAGCACAGACCTGGTGAGTGTGTGGGAGAGCTGTCTCTCCCTCCTACTCCACCTTGGCACCTCCAGGCTCAGCTCAGGCCTGGTATACAGGCCTGGGGTATAACACTGCAGCTGCAATTCCTACAGAGAGTGTAGAGGATAGAACCACCCAGCTAGTCCAGGAGAAGAAAATCTTGCCAGAGGGGTGCAACAGGTTCACCCTTAAGGGCAGGAGGAGGAAGGAGCTGAGCACAGCAGCCAAACTCTAGCCTGGCACAGCTGAATAAATACAAACTTTGTAGATCTGCACCTGAACTTCAGTATGTGCTAAGGTTATAACTACAGCGAAGATCTACAACAACAGTCAGAAGACAGTGCTACACAAAATGACGAGAAGGAACAAAATGCAACCTCAGAACCCACGCCCAACTGTAACAAGAGCAGAGGACACTAACACAGAACAAATTGGGAATTGCACAGCTGAACGCAATGAATCAATGGCTTCTGAATTAAAGAAACAGCTGCAGAAAGGTTTAGAGGAACTCAGATTTGAAATAAAAAAGAAATCCCTGAATTAATAAC
>NW_004524585.1:10605-11497 GCF_000260255.1 Octodon degus | reverse complement strand
GTGACTCATCCACATGGCTTACACCGACAAAAGTTCTACAATCTAGGTACAGGATCTCAGGATGTATCCTGAGGGGATTTCAATGACCTTATCAGACCCAAAAGCTACAACTCTTGTTGTATAGGTCCTGCTTTACCTTGGTGTTAACCATCCAGCAGAGAAGTATAAAAATGAAATATAAGAAGTAAAGCCATGCTGTTATGTTCAGGTGTAGGGGACTCAGGTCAACAATTTCTGACATTGCCAGTCAAGCAGAAGATCCAATAGTATTTTGGGCTACTGTACGATTTTAGAATATTTTCCTGAGTGTACACACCTATAATATTCACATAATGGAACTTAACACAAAAAGGGTATACAGATGAATGTCTATTTTGTATCTGTGTATTCAAAGTGGTTAGGATAGATATATAGTTGCATTATCTTAATGAATAGAGTGATCTGTTCTAGTGGTGTTTGTAAATAGGATATCATGTCCGCATCTTGTACTGCAATTAACCACTAGGAATAATGTTTGCAATGTGTTAATTATTGAAACTGTCCTACCATTTGATTTGAAACTGTCTCATTGCTATTTGTTTATCAATAAAATTATGGGAAAAAAAAAACTAGGACTGGAAATCCCATTCAGATTAGCTATCCCCCTACTGGGAATTTTCTCAGAGGAATGGAAAACATCATATGATAGTGATATGTGTATGTATGTTTATAGCAGCACAATTGGTGATAGCCAAATCTTGCAAACAACCAAGATGCCTGTCACATGAAGAATAGTTAAAAAAGATATGATATTTTTATACAATTAAGTATTACTCAGCTATAAAGAATGATAAACTCAAAGCCTTCACATTCAAGTTGATGCCACTTGAAGATATACTTATAAGTGAAATAC
>NW_004524585.1:0-8464 GCF_000260255.1 Octodon degus | reverse complement strand
ACCTTGACAGGCTAGGGTAAAAATGTTGACTGTCCTCGCAGCCCTTCTTGTTCTCTAATTTTTGATCTGCAAACTTAGGTTGTTAACCCTCCAGAAGAGAGGCTTATTATTATTACTCTACAACATTAGCAATTGAGTTTAACCTCACCATCTGTCAGAATATCAAACATCTTAGCCATAACATGGAACAGGAATTTTCCATCAAGTATTGATATGTTAAACTTTGAGTCTCTCTAGAATATGAAGAAAAAGGATTAAAAAGATAAAAGATATTTAAAAATAAGAATAAGCATTTACCACTTTTTACACAGAAATTTAGAAATCTAACCATATACAGCCTTATAGCAGGACAGTCCTGTGACATTTTTTTCTTGTCTCTTGTTTTCATTTATTACCCTGTTTTTTTAAAAACAAACATTTACTTGAGAGACAGTATGGCAGTAATTGGTATGTCATGACAAGCAGTACCCAATTAGAAGACCAGAATGACAAACATTCCAAGGATGACCCTACCATTACACGTTGCTTTCTTCAGTGAAGTTGCTTGGCTCACAGGAATCAGCATACATAGTTAGTTAGGGTATGAATCCTACCAATTAACTGCTAGTTACGAAAATATGCTGAAAATTCTCAGGACCATGGTTATACGCATCGTGTGCATATAAATGTATGACTTTGCCCATGTCATATTTCCTAGCTTTTCTCCTTGCCTTCTCTTCATTGTCTAGTCCTCAAGTTCTCACTTTCCTCTTAATTGCGTTATGCCTTTCTGTTTTTATTTCTTCCTTTGAGTCCTTATACTATGGAGACTATATGATATTAACACATGTGGGTCTGGTTTATTTTACTTATGATTATATCTCCAAGTGGCATCCACTTATATATAAAGGCTTAAAGTATTCTTTTATCAAAGAATAAAAATCTCAAGTTTTATATGGTAATTTGTTAAAGTATTGTATTTTATATTATATTAGAGGACTATTAAAAAGGAGTTTTAAGAACTCAGTTTGAATTTATTCCAGCATGAAGAATAAGGAAAAATTAGATTTTGGAATATAAGCAAAAAAATAATCAACTGAAAAGTGATCAGAAACATTTTAATGAGAAACATTGTACAATATTTTAAAGATCACAGGCTCTCAGAACAATTGAGTTTTTCTCTGACATATTACATAGTAGTTTTTCAGCAAGTTGTATTGTATCATGATGATATAATGCCTTTCTTTTTCTTTTTCTTTTTCTTTTTAGTATTTTTTAAAAGTTATTACTTGGTACAAGGTCTCGCTACACAGATCACTCTCATAATGATCCTCTTTTCTAGCCTCCCCATCTCAGAGATTACAGGCGTGCATCACCATGCCCCTTTCACATGACCAGCATGTGCAGAAACAGCATGGAATGTGGTATAAGAAATGGAAGCCAGGTCCTTGTGCTTGTCTAGCAGGCGCTTAGACCACTATCTCCCCAGCCAAATGATGATATAATTTCTTGTAAAATATTTATTTGAGTTGATTAATGACAATATAATGTAAAATCATATTTTTGAAGACTATGTAGAATTATTGGAATACAAGTCATTTTCAAAAATAATCAGGGCCAGAGGAGCTGTGTGATTTATGGCTTAATATAAGTGAACAAAGAGTAAAAATATTAATATATTTATATTTGAAAGTGAAAATTTTCAAGCCTCATTAAAATCACTTATATGTTATGAGGAAAAAACAGAAAATCCCATCTGCACTGCCGTGCTTTGTCCATCCTGCCCAGTGCATGTATCACGTTAGGAAATCAGAGGCTGCCGCTGTTCCCACAGGGAGCCTGAACCGTGGCTGACGGAAACATGTGGGCCTTGCCCCCTCTATTGAGGTGTGGGAAAATCTATTTTAAGTTGTGTAATTTACTTAATTGTAAATAAGCTCACTTACACATCTACAAGCCATCTTTCATTTTATTTGTTTGGGATATTATTTTTTCACATAAAGTGGTGCAGAGTATAGAAAAATCAAAGAAATATCTTCACAATAAGATTAGGAATATAATTAGAATGGCATGCAAGGTCCATAGCAGCGATGAAGAAAGAGAACAGTAAAGAAGCCAAGATCAATTAAAAGAACATTACCTGGAGATGAGTCATAGTCAAGAATAATGAACAGGCAATAGGATGGAGGGCTGGGCGAGAAATGTTGTCCCAATACAGTGATGGTGAGTCTGTGACATGCTTGCCAAAGTGGGCTCTCTGTATCATTTGAAAACTCCATTGTTGTATTTTTCTTTTAAGACAAAACACTTTTTTTTCTAAGCTAAAACTTTAATATTCAGCCTTAATTGCAACAGTGGCCTTTTGTGATATATAAGTGGATTTCAGGTCACAGTTTGGGCACTTGGTGTCTAAAAGGTTTGCCCTTAGGGACTGAGTATAATCATGTTGACAAAGTGCATTTGCTCTGGCTTGAGCCTAATTATAAGAGTTTTGGGCCATCTGCATCATGTGGCTCCTAATCCAGTTGGTATACCCTTACCAACCAAACATATTAGAGGCACCTACAATATATCAAAGCATTGTATTTGCGACAGAGATAAAATAAAAGTTACACATAAAATATTTGAGGCTGAGATAAAAAGTAATACAGGAAAAATAGGAAAATTATGTTCTTTCAAGAAATAATTGAAAGAAAAATATAAGGAATTGAGTACAAAATCGAAGAAAATGAGATACCAAACATTTATTTAAAACTGGTAGTATTTCACTGAGAATTGTTTGTTATGGGAACAGTCAAAAATGATGACGGAGGATCAGCCAAATAGCACAGCAGATTAAAGTGCCTTCTTAGGCAGAGGTAGCGGCCTGGGTTTGAACCCCAGCATGCCCTGCTGGCCCTGCCCTTGTGGTGCACTGAGAGGGTGATTGAGACTGGGTTTGGTGGCATGCGCCTGTAATCCCAGCACTTTGGGAGGCTGAACGCAGATGGATAACTACGAGTCCGATCTATGTAGTATCTGTAGATCATAGGTCCTTAATAAACACACACACACACACACACACACACACACACACACACACACACACACAAGATAGGCTGAGGATTTCGCTCAGCAGTAGAATGCTTGCCTAGCAAGCTGGAAGCCCTGGGTCTGGTCCTCATCACCACACCTAAAAAATAAACTTCCCCTAAAAAAACAGTTAAAACAAACAAACAAACAAAAACCAGTAAAATCAAAAAAGCCCAAAAACAAACAAGACAACTGCAAGTGATGATATATGTGACATGAAAACACTGAGTCTGGATTTAGAAACGTTCATTGCTGAATGGACATTATATGTATCAAGAAATAGGTGCAAAACAGTGAGATTATCAGCAAATGCACATGAAAATTATCTGCACTATGAATTTTGATTTCATGACTCTCATTTATCTTTTGCATGTTAATGTTTGATGGTAGTAGGGCCAAAAAGATGCACGAGATCTCAAACCTGTAAAATCCAAGATAGCAAGTCAGGATTTTCTGTGAGTATGTTTTATAATATTCCCTGAAGCTTTAATTTCTTCAGATGAGAAATGTTGAGTGGACGATCTACAGCAGGTTTTCATTTCCTCGCATTTGCTCTAATGAGCCACAAGGGTCTCCTCGGGTTATTAGTTTTCCGAGCTATTAGAGACTTGATTACTTCCTTTTACATTTATTTTATTTTCTTCATCAGTCCTTCTGGAATATGGTTCTTTGAACAATTTTCCATTTGTATAGTGCCTCTTTCCCTCTGGATTTGGTTATTTTTAGAGTGGTCAGAGTAAGTTTGGCAAACACTGTGTTATTAAAAATGTCTCACACAGTTTTGGCAGAAATATGCGTAAATGGCAGAAATTTGGGTGTTCATGGTAATTTGCTGAATTATTTTTGAATGTATAGAATAAATTTTGCCATCTAGACATTTTAAAAATAGGTATTATACCTGAGGTCTCCATCACTTTTACTATTTAAATTTACTTACCTAAGTCTCATATTTACAAATAGCTTTCAGGAGTTTTGTTAGCTTTGAATTGTCCTTCAAATGAATTACAACTTATTTTGGCCCCTATTGCTACTTTAAGCAAGCATTTGAACATGTGATAGTTTTCTCTTTTCAGAATGTATAATCTGCATTATGACTGGAAAAGCTATTAGAAACTTCAATTTTAAAATGCTTGTTCTTATTATATACTAAAATTAATATTTGACTCCAATAATTGGCTGTTCTCAGGTGTACTCACATTATTTCAGATCCACAATATAAAGGGCAGTGCATGCAGGAAAAACTCATAACTTTATTAAATTTCTTAGTGATTAAAAGGTGCCTCTGTGCACATCTACATATGCACTGCTGTTAGTATTCACACAAGTTTTTAACTAATAATATACATGAATATTAACATCTAGCAGAAAGCATTTAGAACTGGAAAGAAAAGAGTTAGGTGTATTTCTGATACCCTGAGTTTTCTTTTTGGAGTTGTTTTGAGGAAAATTGAGTAACAGTTTCTAAAAATGATTTGCAAATGGCAACATAACTCACATTCAGATTCACACACGCACGTGCACACACAATTAACGTGCTAATAAGTAGGAATTCTAATACCTCATCTGCAATAAAATCTGTGATTTATGGTCACCAAAATTAATCCAGTTTTTATGGCAGACCTTGGCTCAATCTTAAATACTTTTTTTTTTTTTTTTTTTTTTTTTTTTTTTTGGTATCAGGGATTGAACTCAGGACCTTGTGCTTGCCAGGCAAGCACTTATTCTACTGAGCCATCTCCCCCGCCCAAATCTTGAATACTCGTAAGCTCTTTCTGCAAGCACTGTGCAGCTTCGTACATGAATTCTACTAGCCATTATAGTTGATGAATTATCATGTTCAGTTCAGGAAAGTGTAAATCAAGGGCTGCTGTGTTGGAGGAGATTTCCACGCTAAAGTTTGTAGTGTCCAGTTCCCAAAGTGAGGTATGTGACCTCTGCTGGTATGTGCACACTTACAGTTTATTATTGCTGTTTTACAACTTTTTCTTCCACCATTTTCTTCACTAATTTACCATAACTTTTTCGCTGATTTCATACACTCTCCTAAATCTCCCTTCTCTTGTATATTTTATGTATTTGTATTACTAATCATCAATATACTATATACTTACATTGACACACATATCTTCGTGCATCATCATCAAGTATTTCTGCATCTCTCCTACTCTTTCTGATCTTCAGTCCTTCTAAGATGTCTTATTTGATGGACCAAATGAATGCATGAATAGAATCGAGGGGAGAAATAATACCTATGCAATGCAACAACATTCAAGGCTACTTAGTAGTAACTGTAACGGTTTGTGTGTAGTTGTCCCCTCAAAGCCTCATACAGTCATTGGTGTGCAGTAGTAGGGTTTGTGATTAATTCATGATCCAAGGCTGAGATTATGGGTCTGAGCACTGCTGAGATTATGGGTAGAGTGCTACACCCAACCTGAGTTGGGGAACCTGAATGTAGTTTAAGTAAGGAAGAGAGGCTTGCCCCTGCGGCTGCTGCCACAGTCACTGAAGTAGTGCCTACTGCTCCAATTTTGCTCTTGCCCTCTTGCGCTTTGCCCCACCATGGAAGGCTGCTCTCTGCATGTGCCTCTCTACCTTGGCACAAGTTGGGAATGGACTGAAACTTCCACGAACAGTGGGCTAAATAAACCTTTCCTTCCTTCATTTTGGGTGTCGGATTTTTCTCAGCAACAAGAGAAGAGTGACTGAGACACTAGTAAACTTTCACATGTTTCAAAATAGTTGCAGGAAGGAAAAATTTCATATTGTAGTTGAGCATGTAGGATACAAACACAGACAGAACTTAAATTTTAATGATGATAATTTAAGACGGAAATTGTGTTATGCGATGAATGAAAGCCAGTGTAGAAACTAAACAAGGCTTTAACTCCGCAAATTTTCAGTGTAACGTGAATACTATAACACAAGGCATCATAGAACAATGAATCATGAAAATAATGGAAGGAAAGTAGTTAATGCAGCTGTTAAGACTGGGCATAAGACTTTGTAAGAATTTAAATTATGAATTGAATAATGGAGTTAAAAACATGTCAATATTTCTAAATCATAACAACCTAAGTACATTAATATATCCTCCTTTATGTCTAAACTTCCTACTTAGGCTCTCCAAAATTTAAAGGTTTTCTTTAATATTGAAGAAGAATCAATTTACCTAGAACACTCGAATCTCATACTGCAAGATGATGTTCAAAAACATAAGCTATTGCCTACCCAGAGAGTGGTTATCTCTCTGTTGGAAAATCTGAGCCAAAGACTGCCAATTTAAGTGAGATTCATGCTTAATTTCATGCCAAAAATTATGAAAACTAAAAACATTAAAAATGCCGAAGTGAAACTCAGACAAGAGTTCTACATCAAGTCACACAGTGCTTCAACAACATAGGGCTAGGCATTTTAAATGAGCAAAAATAATCCTTGTGAATAAAATATAAGAAACTTAAAAATGATAAATAACCTCCAAGCAAAGGTAAAGTGCAGTAGATAGAAACTCGTATCATAGGTTAATGTAAGAGATTATGTAAGTAGGTGTATACTCCCTTAAATTGTTCAAAACAATGTTTTAAGGACAAAACAGTTCTAACTGATGGACCTACAGAGAAATAGATATGAAGGTTGATAGAAGTAGATTCTAGGTATGTAATAACTAGCATAAAGAAAGTTTGAAGAAATAAAAATCGTGCGACAAATTTCATGTATTAGACATGAAATTGCACAGATAATAAATATCAAATGATAGACTATAATTTAAATTAGCCATATGAAGAGTTACATTAAATTATTAAATTTAAATGACAAAATAGTTTTTAAAAACTTATTCCAAAGGAAAAAATCAATACATAAAAATCTATATTAGATACTGTTACCCTTAAAATGATGATATGGAGATTGAGTAAAAGAAGAAAAGTTTATTGTGCAAATTAAAACCTTAAGAATGTGGGTGTCAAGGGCCAGGGAGATAGTGCAGTAGAATATGCACTTGCCTGGCAAGCACGGGGTCCTGAGTTCAATCTCCTGTACCAAAAAAAAAAGTGGGTGTCTCTAAATTAGTATGGGGGGCATTGCTAGGGAGGTAGCTCAGTAGAATAAGTGCTTGCCTGGCAAGTGCAAGGTCCTGAGTTTAATCCCCAGTATGGCAAAAAATTAAAATCAATCCATCAGGATCAGGCAAAATGCACTTTAGCACAGATGAGACTATTGAGAACAAAGAACACAGTTTTGTACTGAGAGAAGTCTCAAAAAATAAGGAACATGTGACAAATGAAAATGCATTTTATTCCAATGATCTAACTTTAAAAATCTAAAAAGAAAAACATGATATACTTTAACAGATAAGTAGAAAAAAACTGCATACTTGGAAATAATGAAATATTTTAAAGAATTTGTTTTGTCTACCAAGCTCAAACAATAAAATGTTTGAAAAACTCAACACTGGTGTGGTGGTACATCCTTTTAATCTTATCACTATAGGGGGCTTCATGTTGGGGAGCTTCAGGTTTCAGTTTTGTCTGGGAAATGTCTTAGTGAAACCCCATTTCAAAACAAAGAAACCAAACAACATTTTTTAAAAAAACACAAAAGCCTTAGAAAATGGCTTTGGATGTTGTTTAGCACGAAGTCTCTGGGTTCAATTCCCATAATGAAGAAAAGGTGGGTAAGTGTCGGCCAAATAGTTCACCGGATTAAAGTGCCTGCAAGCAGGCACAGGAGTCAGGGGTTCGATCCCCAGGCCTGCAATGCTGGCCCCGCCCCCAGGGCACACTGAAGGGGCAATTGAGACTGGGTATGGTGACTCACACCTGTAATCCTAGCTCTTGGGAGACTGTAACCAGGTGGATCACTCTGAGTCAGATCTAGTAGTGAGGCCCTGAACACCCTGTAGACCCTTCCCTAAAATACAAAAAAAATTGCAAAAAAAAAAAAAAAAGTAGGGAACAAAACCAAATTTGAATGAAGATATTGAACTAACATTAATATTCAAGCCCAACTTGCTCACTGGAAACTCAGAAAACACGTCCAAAATAATAATGGTGCAACATAAGCCTTTTTAATACTAAATGAACAAATAAATATTTTCCAATTCATTTTATGAAGTCAGTATTCTCCAGATAACAAACTAGGTACTTCTATCATAAGAAACAAAATCTATAAATCAATATTCTAAAAATATTTAGGTAAGATACATTTAACAAAAGTATATATTTTTTTGAGCTATTGTAAATTTTTAAATTTTTCTTGACCATGTGTTATTCCTGTGTATTAACACATATGATTTTTGTGTGTTGCTCTTGTAGTCTGAAAATTTGCTGAGTTCATTTACTGCTCCTCATAGTTGTTTAGTAGAGTTTTCAGGAAATTTTAATACATTATTTTTCACCTTACTTTTTTTTTTTTT
>NW_004524584.1:30888798-30914638 GCF_000260255.1 Octodon degus | reverse complement strand
CATCACCTTACAGCTGTTCAGTTATTATTTCCTGGATCCTAGATGTTTTTAAGAGATATTTCCTTACCTTTTCACTAGCTGCAATGGTGTTTTGAAGGTCTGACTTTCATTCAAAAGTTTTGCCAACTTTTAATGGAGTTTTCCATTTCTTGTATACCTCTTTGAATCAGCTTCATATATGGTATTTTTTTCTTATATTGCTTATTCAAGTTTTTCATCATCTATTTTCTTTTGTAAATCAATGTCTTCTTTTGATCTCTTGGTAATTCTCTCATTATAATTCTCATTTCTTTTTTTTTAACCTGTGAGATTATGTTTGATCTGATTTCTTCTATAGTCTTTGCAGTTCTAAAAAATTCTTCTGCACTTGTTTCTTTAGCTCAGCTGCTATTATTTTAGAGATTTTAGGTGTAGTTTCCAAGACTCCTGGGTTTGTTCTTCATGGGCGTGGACCCTAGAAATGCATTTTGCTTATTCTGTAATTTTCTATGTCAGAGAGAACTCTATTTTCATTTCTGTGATTCCTTTTATGATAGTAAATAGCTGTATCACTACAATCTGAGTCACTCTGTAAGTAAACATTTTATGCATCTTTCCTATGTCAGAGATTCTTTATGTGTGTGTTCACCAATATTTTGCTTTCCCTATTGATTATGGGATATTTGTTTCCATTTTGCACTGTCCTTTGTCCTTCAGCATAGGGCTTTGGTGAGGTTATTACCCAAGTACCTCCCGATATTAATGCCCAAGGGAAGACACATGTTTAAGACAGATATGGTTTCCTATTTACAGTAGTACCATTAGCAATGCTAGTCACAATTAATGTAATTAATAAATTTACAAACTTTAGTAACCAATGGGTTTGTACTTTAGACCATAGGTGCAAATCTTATAGCTGTATAACAAAGTAGATCATAAATTGAGAATTTTTTGTTTAAATTAGTTCCCCTGAGTCCTGTCTGGACACCTCCCCTTCATGCACCTGGATTCTTCCAGGTAGACTAGTTCACCCCAGTTACCTGCTGCCACCTCTGTGCTGCAAGGATGCTCCTGTAATTCTGGGCCACAGTCTGGCTTCAGGTGGGCTTAACAGTACACCTCACCTCACTGGGTCTATATCTACTGAACTCAAATTCCACTGGCAGGACCTGGCTTGGATCTGGTTACTGTGTTTGGCTTCTTCCATCTAAGCCTATTCCAAGTGGACCTTTAGGCCCTGATGACTGCTGGACCTATGGCTCCTTCCTGGTAGGCTGCCAACCTGGAGTGGGGCCTCTGGAAAGAGACAAATTAAGAGAGATAAGTAAAAATGGCCAAGACCAGGAAGATAGCTTGGTGATCTAAGAGCCTTCCTGGTAAGCACAAGGACCTGGGTTCGATCCCTAGTACTTCATGCCATGCAGGCCTGTGGGGAGCCACCAAAACTAGGAATAAGGGCACACACCTGTAACTCCAGCGCTGGGGCAGCTGAGATAGGAAGGTGAGTCCAAGCTGTACAGTAAGGATCTCGTGCCAAATAAACATTTTAAAAAATGTCCAAGAAAGTATTATGTAAAACAAAACTCATATTTTGGAGCACAAAATACTAGCTAGGATTAAAAATGAAAATGCTTTAGCTATGTATGCAACAGTAAACATCCAAATTGTCATTGAGAAAACTAAGCTTTGAATAACATCTAAGAAAGGGAGCTGCTCTTTAAAATCATGAAGCTGACCTTGTTACCTTGATTCACACACACAATAACATGAGTCAGTAGATTAAAAAAAAAAAGAACAAGAAATCTTATACTGGACAAAGGATGGAAAAAACTAACTCAGAATTTTAGTAACTAATGATATCACAAAAGACAGCAGTGTAAAGACATTGTTAAATAAAAATTCTTACTGTTCCCAAATACAGACCGTTTATAAGGCAAACACAAGACAAATTTTTAAGGCAGAATAAAAGTAACTTCACATGGAATGTCTGCAATTTGAAAAAAATAGAATGATAAGAAAATGAAGTGGCAGACATATTGGTAAATCTTAACTGATACATTAGGCCTCCTGCTTCCAGCCATCAGCCAGGCCTGGTGCCCCAGCCAGAAACTCCATGCTCCCACCAACAACTGTGCACAAGTCCCACTGCCAGCCAGTGCCTCCTCCAGCTAGCAGGAAGGCCTCATGTGGAGCCCTGCAGTGGAACTCTCAGCAGCGTCTCTAGGGTCCAGATCCAGACAGCTAATCTAGGAGCAGAACACCTTGACAGTGGGGCACAGCAGGATCAGTTCCATGGGCTGCACCAGGAAGAAGCTAAGCACAGCATCCAGACCCAAGCCAGGCCCAGCTGGATGAGTTTAAACTTGGTAGATCCCTGTCTCTGTTTCTCTCTCTCCTCTCTCTCTCTCTCTCTCTCTCTCTCTCTCTCTCTCTCTCTCTCTCTCGGGAAATAGGTAACCAAGGTGAAAGTTTGCCTGAAAGACTCCAGGTACATCAAAGAAATATGATCAGACAGAACTTAGGGGAACTAATTTAAATACAAATTCTCAGTTTAATATCTGCTTAGCTGCACAAAGTAATGTTTGCTCTTACTGTCTAAAACACAAACCCATAAGTTACAAAAGTTCATTAACTGCTAAATATCACTACCCATTATCAGTGCTCTTAATTATAGTACTGTAAATACAAAACTGACACTACCTTAACCACATATTCTTGCTTGGGTAATAATATCAGTAGGTACCAAGGTAACTACTACACCAAACTCTACCCCAAAGGTCAGAGGGCAGTGCTATATAAAAAGACAAAAAGAGGAGCAAAATATGTTCTCAGGCTCTGAGCCCACCCAGCACAAATCCATTAGACCGTAACATTGAAGAAATTGGATGCCACACTACTAAAATCTCAGAAAAAATAACCTCTGATGTAAAGAAACAACTGCAGAGAGATATAGAAGAAGTCAGTTCAGAAATAATCTCTGAAGTAGAAAATAAATGATAACTAAAATGAAAAAGTTACTAAGTGTCTCTAAAGTAACAACAGAGAATAGAAAAATGATGGCCTCCTTGGATAAGCAGTATAGGAAACACATAGAATGCATGAAGCAGATTCAAAGAGGTATACAGAAAATTAAAATCTCAACCACAAGCTGCTGAAACCATTTCAGTGAGAGATGATAGACTTTCAGACCTTAAAGACACTGTTGCAGGTAGTGAAAAGGTAAGAAAAAAAATCTCTTAATAACAACTATGATGCAGGGAAAAACAATTTACCATCTTCAAAACAATGCAAAGATGAACAGCATAATGCTGTTCAACATAAGGCATCAATGAGAAAGAAAGGGTTAATACAAATGATATAAAAACATATGCGAAGGCCGGCCAAATAGCTCAGTGGATGAAAGCAGAAGCAAGAAGGTGCAGGGCCCAGCGTTTTGATCCCCATATTAATATGCTAAGCTGTAAAAGGCTCAAGTGAACTTCTAACAATCACCAGCTGTGCTGATAACTCACTGCTATTACAGACTACAGGTCTATATTGGATTATTTTGCTGAATTCAAGTACCTACAATATTTGGACCGGCATCAAGTATAAAAAGGTCCTTTAAAGCCCTTTCCAATTACAGCTGCTCTAACTGCAATGGAACACCCATCTTTGACAAAACAAAACAAAAATGAAGGATATGTTAGGAGCCATAGAAGGTAGGAAGTTGATCAAATGTGTGTAAGTGGGATTAGGCCTCAGAGCCTGAAACAAAAAAGGTACCACAGTCCTGAGATAAACATCCTGCGTGGTTAAGTTGAGCTAGTAGTCTCTAGGCAACCTTGCATCACATGTTACTAACTGTACAAAACTATAAATAAAGGATGGCTTTGTTGTGAAAAAAAAATACATGTATATAAGATAGGGTAGATATACAGCTACTTTCTCTTAGTTCATTGAGAAGAAGGGTTTGTACTAATATTGTTTAGACAAGATATCATGTCTGCATCTTTTCCTCTGAATAACTACTATGAAGACACCAATCTGCGATGTATTAATTGCTGTAACTGTCCTGCTAATCTGTTTTGAAACAGTATCATTGCTCTTTTATCTTTTTTGCTCATTAAAATGAATAAAAATAAATAAAATAAGTAAACTAAGTTAAAAATTATATTAGCAAGTTCTGGTCAAATTTCACATCTGAAGAATGCTGATGATCTACATTACAGTAAAAGTGATTTTTTTTGGATAAAAAGCGGTAAGAAAAAGCCCTTTTTTTTTTAGCATTAAATGTGTTCCACCTCTCCAGAAGCAAGCACTAATTTGATACACATAAGTACAGGTTGGAAACAATTTTTCAGCAGAAGAAATAAAACACGGAGCATCACAGTGTGTGTGATTTTTGGCTAACTTTTTTTTTTTTTTAATTTGTTTTCTGTACCAGGAATCCAACTCAGGGCCTTGCACTACCCAGGCTGGTGTTTGTGCCAATGAGCTATATCCACAGCCCTAATGCTTTTTATGGTTGGTAGGACAATGAAATTTAAATGAACCAATAAGAGACTTAAAATCCTTGCATAAACACAATTCTTGAAAAATATGTAAGAATTTACCACATTCTAGAATAAAGCATCAAATATTTTTAATCTAATAAAATGCTCTGTCACAGCAATATATCTGGGTTAAAAGGAAAAAAAAACATGAAGAAATAATCATGTTTTAAAATCTATGAAAGTAAACAAGCCAAAGATCAAACCAGGAAGTAAATGCTGATATACTGGTGACAAAATTCTCTTGAAAATCAGTATCTTAGAAATGTAGCTACATACAACAATAAAAATGGTACAGAACTTCAAAACAAGAATAGAAAATTAACAATGGTTGTTATATTACAGGGGGCCGGGGAGATGGCTCTGTGGAATAAGTGCTTGCCTGGTAAGCTCAGGGGCCTGAGTTCAATCCCTGGTTCTGCCAAAAAAACAATGTTATATGATGTACAGTTATCATCAGATTGCTCAGATTACCTGACACAGGCATGCAAGATTGATCAAGCACTTACACACTAACCTTCTGGTAGGTTCCAGCTCAAGTAGAAACTCAAGGCATTGATTCAACATGGCTGAACCCCAAAACAATGGTTTGCCTTCCCAAAGACCACTTTCTCTTTATTCCCCACTCCAGCCCTGGATACAACTTCCTTTTCCCTTTTCCATGCGCACAAGGGAGCCCCTGGTCTGCTCCTTATGCGTCCCTGAGCCTGCCCCTCAAGCCCTCCCTAGCATAAGTCCACACAGCCGCAGCCTCCCGGGCTCAGGGCAGAGGACCCCCATCTCTCCACCACTGATCCTCTCTGTGTCTTGCTCGGTGGCAGTGAAGGTCTTTTCCATCCTTTATTTTTACTTCTGCTTCTCTGCTGTGCCACCATAAAACCTAAGATTTTCCTTTCACTAAACCTTAAATTTTCCTCATCCTTTTTACTTTTTATTTTTTAACTTATTTTAAAGAGAGCATAAAAATAATAGATATTAGAGACAATATACATTGAAAAATTCTTGCTTTTGTCTTTGTTCTTGGCTTTTTCTTCCTTTTTAAAATAATTTTTTTTAAAAAAAAAATAGCAATGTAGCTTCGAGTGTCTATATGTACTTTTATAGTTTTCAATAAAATAAATAATTTCAATAGAAAAGGAAGGCTGAACATTAATAAGCAAAGCAAATGGATTTAGTTAATAAAGAAGAGGTATGGAATAGATACACATAAATTAGGGCCGATGTGTGGTCTGAGTGCTGTCCGCAGGCTAACTTGTGGCATCTTCAAGTACAGGGCCAGGACTTGGTCTTTTCTTTATTCATACTGGATACCTACAGGCAGTGTCTAACAGCTGTTCCATTCATCTCTACCGTACAGTCACAGTATGGAGTCAAACAGTATTGTAGTGAAGTCGAAAGCAATATTAAAACAGAATCACATTTCATTTTGATATCAGGTAGATCATGTTTATAATGTATTCTACAGGGAGTGAAGCATAAGTTCATTCAATCCTTTGCTGATAAGATAGACTCAGTCTTGAAAAACTATACTGTGTAGAATTTCAGATGTTAGGATCTTGTGAAAGGCAAAATCATTTGACAGTTCCATTTGCAAAAGTGGGACAAGGATTATATAATGTGCTTTGCCTTGGGCCTGCCATGCTGGCCCCACCCCAGGGCACACTGAGGCAGTGATTGAGACTGGACATGCCGGCACTCACATGCAATCCCAGATCTTGGGAGGCTGTAAACAAGCAGATCACTACCAGTCCAATGAAGTAGTGAGATCCTGAACACCCTGTAGACAATCCCCACCCCCCAAAAAACACCTGCTTTGATATGTTGCATTGTAGATGAAAGGCCATGACCTATATGAAATCTATAATTGGTATGCATCAAGATGTTAGCACCAAAGTTGGCAGGACACCGTTTCAATGGGTAATACCATGTTTGCCACATACCAGTTACTGATTAAACAGCAGTTGTTGAAAATCTAACATTTAATTTATAATTATTTATTTTTGTGCTTTCTCTTCAATTATTCCATCATATTTCAAAATAGTTCACTTTCCATGTTGTAGTCAAAGTTACTAATCCCCCTCCCCCCCAACCCTAGCATTGAACCAGATCTCATGCATGCTAGGCAGCTGCTCTAACACTGAGCTACAGTGTCAGCCCTATCTTCTCTTTGTACTAGTTAAAATTATATTTTTTATTTTAAAGAGAATAAAAGCAAATAAAAAGAACAAAGACAAAAACAAAGCAACATAGAACAATAAATATGGTTCAGAATCCCAAAACAGGAGTAGAAAATTAACAATGGCTGTTATATTGCATATTGCTATAAATTTTGTTGTTCAGATTACCAGATAGAGGTATGCAAGATTGATCAAGCAATTAAGCATTAATTCTATTATCATTATACTGTCTTTAAAATAAATCAAAAATAAAAAGCAAAAGGGAGGAAGACGAAATTAAGATTTAGTGGAAGTTAAAATTAATTTTGACAGGATCTTTTTTTAGATTCTTGCTAACTTGCCCAGATTGGCCTCAATTTACTATCAATTTGCTTTGGCCTCTCAGGTAGCAGGGATTCCAGATGTGCACCATTTCTCTTACCTTAAATTTATATCTAACTAATGGAGTCATTTTGTAAAAGTTTTGGCTGATAAATGATTTAAACTTCAGGGCTAGTATCTTAAGCTTCGTTTACCTCATGAAGCACAAGTTTACATTTGCTTAAATAAACCAAACTAGTGAGCTCTGCATGGTCTTCGATCTAATGATCTCTACAAGACTACAGCCACCTCAAAGAGCCTTTCAATACTGAATATCTCAATCCCATTCTTCCTGTATGCTCACATTTTTATAGGCTCAGATTTCCTTCTGCTACATGTTATTAGCAAAGCATTGGTAGCTCTTACACACTGACCATAGGTTTTAATTTTCAAATACACTTCTCTGTTGTGTTTCAAAATTAATCAATTAATCAATTAATTAATACAGGGGATCAAACTCAGGACCGTGCACTTGCCAGGCAGGCACTTATACTGCTGACATATCTCCCCATGTTTCAAAATTTTAAAAATATTATTTGTCCCATTGAGAGCAAAACATATTTTATTTCTTTTTTTTAGTTTTCAATATATTGTTTATTTATAAAGCAATAAATACAATACACTAAACCTAAAAATTTAGACAAGACTACATCAATAACCCACAAGCATGTAAAATGAGATCTAATTTGCAAAGCTCAATGTTGAATAACATGTATTACATATGCTGTCATTTATAATCTCAATTATTATTAGCAATTCTGGTTATTTTCACTATTTCACTGAAGATTCTTATTAATTAGTATAAGTGGTACACTTTTACCTACATAACATAGCACCAAATATAAATAAAAATTTCTGAAGGAGAAGAGAAACTAAGGATTGGTGTTTCAGAGCATCTACATCTTGAATGTTAAAAGCTTTCCATACTTTTCCTTTTCACACAAAAGGTGCTTAAATAAGTTACATTTCAATGTCCTCAGATTTCTTGCTTTGATGTTTATAAAATCTGTGTTGTCTAAATTTTTAGGCTTATATAAAGTTAAAAATATATACTTTTATGGATGTCAGCTAGTTGCAATACGTTAGCACAATCATTGGAATTGCTTGTCTGCACACTGGGCTTCTTTCTCTTCTTCAGCTTCTTTGCACCTGTGAAACACGACAGAAGGTGTCCTGTTTTGCCATGGACAATACAACCACTTTTAGGTCTACCTTGACAATCACACAAGGTTCAATGGCATTAAGGGGAAAACCAGATTCCACGCTTTCTTCTTTGTCTTGTGTTTCTTCCTTCTCAAACTCTTTAACATCTTCTTGGCTGCTATTAATAATGCTACCAGAAGTTGATGGCTGAGAGTAGTCCTCGCCTTCTTGTGACAGGGAGGTTTGTGTGCATTTATCATTACTTTCTTCAACAAAGGACTCTCTGGAATCCTTTGCCAAAGTCTTTGTACCATCAGGTACATCCAAGCCTTCATCTGCCTGTGTTGAGTCTTTTAACTGGGCTTTTTCAGAGACCCTCCTTTATCCTTCCCTTTATCTTCAGGAAGCCAGTTCTCACGAAGGGCCCAACATCTGTTGCAGTGTGACGGAAGGCGAGGATTCGTTTCATGGCATGAAGTACACTTCCAATAGTCAGCTAAGGAAATTTCAGGATCTTCTTCAAATGAATCTGTATCACTTTCCCCCGTCTTAAACACAGTAACTCGATATACCTCATCATTTTCATCTGAGAGTTCTTGTCCTTCTTCACTAAGACTATAATCTGAATCGAGAGACTCAACTTCAAATTCTACACTGAATTGATCTGAAACTGAATCCTGATCCAACCAATCACCTGAATGTTCACTTACACCATCATCCAGGTCCAGATTAGATGGAGTCTCTGTGGAGTCCCTGCTATTACTTCTTTCACAACGAATCTCCCTTAGTACACACAGAGCCAAGCTTGCATCAAAAGAAAGGGAAATACTATCTGATCTGTGGTGTTTTCTTTGTCGTTCACCAGACCATTCATCTGAGCTTTCTTCTGTCTCACTAATTGCTCTCCTCCTAGATGAGGTAGATGGTATAGAGACCAGATCTGAAGATGAAGGCCTCCCTTCTTGTGGATCTTGCTCAGGGTCTTCTCGGTCACTGCCCTCTTCAAGGAGGCACGTGCTTTCACTCACAGATGTGCCAGAGTGACGGTCCCCGCTGAGTGAGTCCTACCAAGTTTCTGTAGATCGTGGTATACATTTTCCTGTGCTCCTTCACAGAGAAGCGTGGCACTCCAAACAAGTCTAGAAGATCATTCGAACAAAACACGATATGTTGCTGTTTCTCATCATACAATCTTTAAGCCATAATATACTGGCCAAGATAAAATATGACCTCCTTCAGAGTGTAAGTGTCTTTTGGGCACCACCAGACTTTAACACCTTTAAAAGCAATGGCTTTGGTCTAACCCGGATCAACTCAGAGAACTCGCTGTAGGCCGGCGACCGCAGCGCCCGGCGTCCCCAAGGCCAGCGCCGCAGCTGCTCGCAGCGCCGCCTGCAGCGGACCGAGCTGCCCAGGCCGCGCCAGGCCGCGTCACCGGCGCGCGGGAGCCCGTCGCCTGGGCCTCGGCGACTATGCTCCAGGCCCGACCACCAGGGCGCTCGGATGCACTCCGCGGCGAGGAACGCGGCTCGCGCTCGAGGAGGGCGGTCAGGGCTACCCCGCGGGCTGGACCTGTCACCCCACTTCCGGGCAGGGCCGCGCAGGCCTCGGCACCGCGCGACCCCCAGGTGCGCCCCCCGGCTCGCGGCAGCACATCCGGCCTCGGCGCGCGCCCGCCCTCGACCAATCAGGAGCCGACCCGCAGAGCCAAAACGTATTTGATGTCAATTCAATGTCAGGGTACTTGCCAGTTAATAAAACATAATACTTTTGCATTGGGGCATCATTGTTGTAGATTTTTATAGGAAATATTTGGAGGAAATATTTATTTCTCTGGAAAAAATGTAAATATATTCAGAAAGTCAAACTGATGCGTTGGCTCCTCTGCAGGACAATAACGCTCTTCTGCGGCTAGCAGCAAAACTTCCACTCTGTGGCTTAGCGACTTTCTGTGGCTTCCTTCCTCCTGACACTCTGCTGCCTAGTTCTCAGCTCCGCTGTGAGTGTCCAGTCCGATAGGTCTCAGCCGCGGAAGGCTAAGCCTTCTCACCTTTGTGAGTAAGCCCCAGCTTCGCCGAGCCAGTGAGCGCCACTCAAAGGCATTCTTTCCTGTTCCCGTGACTCCTACTGGGACTCCTGTGCAGATTCTGTCTTAATTCCTTTGAAGACCGATGCAATAATCTTGCTTCTGGTAGCGTTGCCAACTCACCCAGTGCAAGGTCTTATCAAGCTGGGAACAAATACGGACTATGCGGTACAGGAGCACCGAGCTGAGAAGACTGCACAGCGCCCTTTCGCACTGTCAGGCGCTGAATACTTTACCTTCCATGTGTGCTTCTTGGCTATTTCTTTCAAAGCCACTCAATCTGACATTTTATCTTTTTACCATGGACACCATATTGTTCAGAAAGTAAAGAAGGTCCAAGAGGCAATTGACTGTTGAATTTTCTGTGCGGAGCCATTGAATTTGTCTTTATGAATTATTAACTAATAGCTTGAAAGATTCATTAAAAAGACCCGTAGGTTTCTGAATACTGTTTCTCATTTGGAAGCTTCTCAAAGACTTCAAAGATTTATCTAAGAATTTTGATTTACCAATTACTTACGGAAATACACCTCTTAACTGAATTCACCCAACAACTTTCGAAATAAAAAAGAATTTTCTCAATGACAATAAGTTTTCTAATACTGAAATATGACCCTTGCACTCATCAAAGATACAAACTTCCAGCAATAACGTCTGATAATGAGTTTTTTCCTGTTCTTCCTGAAATAGCAACAAACAAAGATAAAAACAAAGAAAAGAATGAAAATGTTAGTCTTGGTTTAGAAAAAAACAGTCAAAAATCTAATTATACCAAATGAGGATTCTTTAAATGCAATATTGGAATGTACTTTTATACTTAAAAATATTCTTTTTGTCATTAGAAGCCATGTTTTATCCCTAGAAATGTTTCTTCCTTTGTTTGCTTTTCTAAACTCTGAAGACTTTGTATGTCACTATTTTTTTTTTTTTTTGGCATTGTAAAATGCCATTTTTAACATGTTTCATTTATACTCACATGTGTTAGAGTGTTAATATTTACCATCTGTATGTTACCTATTCTGTCTTCCAAATGTTAAAGAAACAATTTATTATTTAATAATTTAGAGAATAAAGGTTTTCTAAAATTAAATCTTATTGTATTGTTATTGAAATAAGATCAATCTGACTTAGAAAAAAAATGGGGTATACCGATGAATGTCCATTTTGTATCTGTGTATTCAAAGTGGTTAGGATAGATATATAGCTGCATTCTCTTAATGAATAGAATGATTTGTTCTAATGGTGTTTGTAAATAGGATCTCAAGTCCTCATCTTGTACAGCAATTAACCACTAAGAAGAATATATGCAGTGTGTTATTCATTGAAACTGTACTTCCGATTTGATTTGAAATTGTCTCATTGCTATCTATTTATCAATAAAATTTGGAAAAAAAAGAAATAAGATCAATCTGAAAATTAAACCTAAGGCTTGCACTCTGCCTTTGCATTACATCTTATGTATTCAGTATCCCAAATAGACAAAATTTGCATGCAATAATTAATTAACTTTGTGATAATATATGAATTCAGCAGCTGTTAAGTTTTTTGGTGTTGAATGAAGTTGTTAAATAACTTAAGTATCTGTCTACCTATGTGTCAATCTCAGGTGTTTTCTATTAGAAATTAAAACAAATGATTTATTGTCATTTATTCTTATTGTACTATAAATTACTTTTTAATATTTTATGTATTTATAAGGAAACAGATCAAATGTTAACATAAATAAGATTTTTTATACAAATTAGATTATCAAAAGATAAAATTTGCAATGGGTGCAGATTTGCATTTTTAGAAACTTCTCCAACGCTCAGAAGAATAATGGGTACTTGGAACTTTTCATCTGTTTCTGATTCAATCTATTGCCAGATCTTTCTTTTTGAAGTCTAGGAAGTTAAGCCTTACATAGTTATGTATTTGGAAATAGGAGGAATTTTTAAATTGTCTTTCCACCTTTTCCAACTTTGTTGAATTAAAATCCACTTGGGATTCTTGCACTTTGGATGAAGCTTTATTGTATGTATGATGCATTTGACATTTAGAAAATATGAGCTTAGTGAGTATGCAAATTTCCAAATGTTGGTATGTCTTCTTTAAGTACTGGAAGCTGTCAAGCTCACAGTTGCAGTTATATATTCTCCAAATTTTTCATCTTCATTGGGAGATATGAATGTTAATTTAACAAAATGCTAATGGTTGGTTTTGAAGAGACAGGCTTATTTTATCCAATTTTTATAAACTGTCCATCAAATATCTGAGAATAGCCACAGATTATTTATTCTTTCCAGTAAAACTAGTGCATTTTGTTTGTTTCATCATGACGACACCTATCCATGGGATCGTTCTGAAGGTACATCTCCCCCTCAGCAGGCTACAAAAATGTACAGTAAATACTTGCAGTTTATCACACAGAATATTGAAATGTAAAATTGCTTTTACTATTTTTAAAAAGGACATTCTTTTTTTTTCCCTGTATTTTTAAGGAAGGGTCTACAGGGTGCCCAGGGTCTCACTACTAGATCAGACTCAGAATGATCTGCCTGTTTACAGCCTCACAAGAGCTGGGATTACAGGCACACTTCACCACGCCCAGTCTCAACCACTGGCTCAGCATGCCCCAGGGGCGGGGCTGGCATGGCAGGCCCAGGGATCAAACCCCCAGCCCTTGTGCCTGCTTGCAGGTGCTTTACTCCACTGAGCTATTTGGCTGGCCCTAACAAGGATATTCTTAAGCCAGATTTTCTTTCTTCTTTTTTTTCTTTTTCAACAAGGGTTGATGTTGACGTGCATATTGTTAATCCAGTAGCAGTTACAAAGCAGTCAGAGAAGTTACTGACCTTAGGACTTGTTTTATCTGCTATTAACTTTGCACAATTAATGAAAATTCATAGAGGAAAAAACAAATATGTTTAACTATCATAATGAAGATCGATCATAACTATAATTACGAAGATAATGTAGACCTGTTATGGCTACCCAGGAAATGCTTTTTTCCCAGAACAGACTGGGCTTTTACTCATTGTAGTAATTAGGAGAGGATTTCCCTGGAGTGTATGGGAGAAGCCTCATTATAGGATGTGGTACTGTGCATGTGTCTGGGTCACCATGCATTTGGCAGTGGAGCAGGGCATGGTGTTCACACACACTGGAAAGCTGTAATTATGAAAGCAATAATAGTCACTCAGCCAGAATCGGGGCATGGGTAGGGGTCATGCTTTGTTGATTCAGACACAATTGCAAGCTTCTCCACTTGAACCCCTGTGGTCCCTGAATGACCTTGATGTTGAAGCTCTGGAAAATTATGTGCAACAGGACAACAGGCTTCCTGTGATTGGAGACTAGCTCTGGAATGCTCCAGGCTCTTTCACTCCCAAATGCCACACCTTTTGCTGCCAGGTGGGGCCCATGCCCTGCTTCTTTATGTGCTTGTCTTTAACCATCGGCTGGACTCATTGTTCTCATGGTTTAGCAGATTCAAGAGTAGGCTATATTTTCATATTTAGTCCTTAAGGAATCGGTGCATAAATCATGAATTTGGAAGAACTGAAGAAGAGCCAGATTGGGCCACCCACCAGGGTAGATGGAGATTTCCTGAGAGGCACAGAGGAGCACCAACTTCAAACCTCATGGGTTCCCGAGAAGACTCAGTTAAAAACAATTTCAGTAAAGTGGGAAGAAAATTCTGCAGGCAGATTTGGAGATCTGAGCACAGAACAGACTTTCTCCCCATTAGCTCCTGTAAGAGTCCAGTGTTCTCTCAGGCAGATGAGATAACTCAGAAAATGTATCCATATAATACAGTCAGGCTATTAATTTTTACCAGGAACTGTGAATGATCACTAGAAACTGTTGAACACTTCTGAGTGTTTGCATTCTTTTTTAAAAAAATACTTAAAAACTGTATAGGAAATAAATTTATACAAATTTATATTTTCTATGTAGCAGCAAAGTTGTTCTGAGTAAAATGTTGGTTTTTTCATGTTTTATCTCATTTTAGTATGTTTAAAAAGCTTAGTGAGAACGCTGAAATCTCCTGAAAACATGAATTAAACATTGGAAAGTCATGATCAGATTTGCTAAATTTTAGGAAATCATAAAAGTGTATAGACTAGAAAAAACAGGGTAATGAATGTTGAGAAAATGTTTGCAAGTGAGAAATGTCATCCAGTCAAACTGAGAAACAGAATTAGACTAGGGTTCTAAATAATCTATAAGTGCAACGGAAGATGACTACAGGAGAATTACATCCTCTTAAGGAAGCTAGTGGACATAAGAGCTAAACCCTTTAGGGAATTGTAAGATGGGATGTAATGATAGAAATGCTTCACTTCACCTACCTCTTCTACTTTCTATGATTTTTCTGTAAGCAGCTTTATAGGAATGTATAGTGTTCCCAAACTAACAAACTCATATAGCATTCACTTCATAAAGTTTTGGATCCTTGTATGAAAAAGCTGTGCTATGTATTAAGTGTCATGACAGATAGGTTCCCAGTGAGCTAAATTAGTAAATACATAAATGGAAGCTATTAAATTATTAACCTTTTAAACATACAAAGTATTATATAGGATGCAGTTTAATGAAAACCAGAGCCTACTTTTTAAAAGAACAGGTGTCTGGTTCTTTACAACATAAACTATGCATTAAAATATCACTTTGTGAAATTTGTAAGTTAAATTTTGTTTACTCTAGTGTCTATGGAATTGCAGTGACACTGACAGCCAAATTTTTTATATTCTTTTCTTTTTTTAAAGCTGTCTTCAACACCTGTGACCAGACTGCTATGCTTGTCAGAAACAATAAAAAAGTACTTTCTTAACCACTGGGAACAGATTTACTCACAGGACCTTGGGGAATCTACCCAGGAGCCAGCTGCTGTGTGTGAATCTATTTGGCACTATAGCTGTACCCAAGGAGCTCTCCTGAAAGTAGTCTTCATGTGCTCTATTTGTGCATAAGCTGCTTTTGTTGCATTAGAAAAATGCAGTGAAATATTTCCAACTGCAAATTTTCCATCACTTGTAGATGTTATGAACTGACAACCGAGTATTCTAAACATTAAGAATCTGCTAGCCTGGTTATATATTCCATTCTTTCTCGGATGAGTATTACCCCTTATATCAAAACAAAAGACTTTTCATTAAAGACATGAAATCAAAGTTTGCTTTAATTCCAGGCAGAATGTTTGGTCCTGACCCAAGTTGCAGAAGATCAAAGTACACACATTTTGTGTATGTATATTAAAAACATCATTTGAAAGTCAGATGTACTTCATTCTAAGAACAGCCTGAATATGTTCAAATTGGTATGATTGATTAATGTTAGCATTTAAATAGGAAAAGGAGAAACAGCAAAATTGGTAGATTGTTTTCCTGATAATGTGGAGTGGTATAAAAAAAACAGGAAAGTTATTGGCATGGCAATTTCACAATTTTCATTTCATGTAATTTGATTGCAAAAGAGAAGAAAATGAATTCAAGTATGATTGATCTCTTATGAATTTTCATTTTCCTCTAAATCATTGCCAGATTTGCCTTGCCTGTGGTTTTCATTGATAGTCCAATGCCTTTGTATTTTATTTAGATTTGGCATCCTATTCAGAACTTACCAAAGAGAATTTTATATACACAATATCATTTTATAAAATAAATGGCCTATGTCTTCTTAAATATCACTTTTTGTAATGTATGTTAATGAAACTTATTTGTTATTACTTGTTAAAATATAAATTCATTTCATTAGACATGTAACAAAAACATTTTGTGATATTTTATTTGATACTAATTTCACTTACTATAGAAATGAGCTATGTCACAAAAAAATAAAAATCTAAAATGATGACATTATTTACAAATGATTGTGACATTCTCTTGCTTAATTAAATAAAAGTACATGTAGAAGTCATTAAGTTGACTCCTATGAGAAAAGCCATGAAATATATCAGGAATTTTTGCATAAACACTTAAGGAAAAACTAATTTTGAGAAAAAAAAAATAACGTTCAAAAGTCAAATTCTCTTGGAAGATGCAACCTTCCATGTGTTTAAGTTTGCCATTCTCGTGCGTATTTCCTCTGCTCCGTGTTGTAAAACTTAGTTCTGTGTTTCCTGTAAGCTAATTGAGGCAAGATCTGCCAACATAATTTCTTTCAATTTTTACCCTGGAATCGAGAGGCTCAAAGGAGAGAGGGAGAAATAAACGGGTAGTAAATTGTGAAGATGTCCCTGGGCACATGAAGAATTGACTTTTATTTATCTGAATAAATAGTTTTATAGTGTAAATTTTGAAGATAAGTTGACAATAACTACATATTTAAGGGTAAGTCTGTTTGCAAGTGAAGATGTACATTCAATTTTTTTTCAAAATTTTATTGATAAACAGATAGCAATGAGACAGTTTCAAATCAAATCAGAAGTATAGTTTCAACAAATAACACAGTGCATATATTCTTCTTAGTGGTTAATTGCTGTACAAGATGCGGACTTGAGATCCTATTTACAAACACCATTAGAACAAATCATTCTATTCATTAAGAGAATGCAACTATATATCTATCCCAACCACTTTGAATACACAGATACAAAATGGACATTCATCAGTATAACCCATTTTTCCTAAGTTCCGTTATTGAATATTATAGGTATGTAAACTCAGCACAATGTTCTAAAAGAGTTCAGTAGCCCATAATAGCACTGGGTCTTCTGTTTAACTGGCAATGTCAGAAATTATTGACCTGAGTCCCCCACAGCTCAACTTAACAGCATGGCTTTATTTCCTATATTTCGTCTTCATACTTTTCTGCTGGATGGTTAAGACCAAGGTAAAGCAGGAACTGTGCAACAAGAGTTGTTGCTTTTGGGTCTGATAAGGTCAGTGAAATGCCCTCAGGATTTATCCTGAGATCCTGTACCTCAGATTGTAGAACCCTTGTCAGTGTCAGCCATGTGGATGAGTCACGGCCATTGCTTGGCCAATGGTACACTCAATTTAATACAGATAAATACTAGCTTCTTTCTGAGGAGCTGGTCCCATCTACTATGCATTATGTTTTCCTTTGAAATTCTCTCAAAGTCTTCCTTTACCTTAGTATGGACTCTTTGGTGTTAAAAAAAGATCTATCTTAAAACTCATTAAAATAGGGCTGTTGAGCTTGCTCAACAGACTACATGCCTGCTTAGGCAAGCACAGGTACCAGGTTGTTTCCCGGCACCACGTGTGCCAGCCCCACTCCAGGAGTGCGGAGCAGGCCACATACACAGGGCGTGGTGGTGCATGTCTGTGATCCCAGTGCTGGGGAGGCTGAAAACAGGAGAGTCAGTCTGAGTCCAAGCTTCCTAGTGATACCTTGTACCAAACACATAAATGAAAGAAAATAAGAAAGATGATAAGATAAGATAAGATAAGATAAGATAAGATAAGATAAGATAAAAATAAGATTCGTCCAAATCTTCCCCAGATTCAGGATTCGCCAAACTTGCTATGTTTTTCCAAAAGCAGAAATTAACATGGCCTATGTTCCTTCTAGTTTATTTCTTGTCAGGTTCCGAGGAAATACACCTAATATATTCATGGGAAGAATAGCAAGTCATAAAAGAAATGTGGAGAAAGGAAAATGTATTGTTCTGTTCTTGCTTTGATGGAGTAGTGTGAGTAAGGCTAAGGGTACAGCTGGCAGTTTGAGGTGAACTTGTATTTCTAATCCAAGGAGAATACAGTTAACTTTGTTCTCCCCCTGGCTTTGCTCATAATTTTCCATGAATTAGTTTTTCCTTTCTTTTTTTCTTTTGCAGGTTCCTATTTTCTGTGAAACCATTAACTGCTTTTGTTATAAAGACTCAAGTCATTTCTGTCTTGATTTGTTTTTCCAAATTTTATTTTTAAAAGAAAATGATACAGCATTCCAGAACAAGGCAGAAGAGACAGTATTGGTTAATATGTTACACGTGGTTGTCTTCTGAGTTGGTGCTCTGATTGCAAGATGTAAGCGTGACAATTTGAACAAATATGATAAGCACAAACTTATTAAAATCAACTAATAAAAAGGAGTAGCATAGCTATCTTAGCTAATACATATTTTATTATTATTATCGTTAATTATTTTCCTTTCTCCTCCTGCTTGTCTCCTTTCCCCATCCCAGTTTCTCTTTCCTTTTGAAGAGTTTCCTCCCATTTCACAATACCTACTGTACATTTTGCGTCTGATACACTCTTTGCTTCTCACACTAGGGAGGCAATATGATATTTACACATGCAAGTCTGGTTTATTGCACTTATGAATATGCTCTGAAATTGCGTTCGTTGAGCCATAAAAGTTTCAAGTTAACTTTTCTTTTCTTGTTTTTGTATTTTGTGCAGGGTCTCACTGCACAGCTTGGACCCAGTGATCCATAGTTTTCAGCCTCCCCAGTGCTGGGATTACAGGCGTGCACCACCCTGCCTGGACTACAAGTTTATTTTTCTTTGCAGCTGAGTTACACTCCATGATATAAAATATCACATTTATTATATCAGTTTCTCAGTTGATGGGGATTTAGGTTGTTTTCAGGTTTTAGCTATGACAAATTGCGCTGCTACACAAATGGGTTCACTTGTAGTGCAAATCATTGCTTAAGATATCCTTTGGCCTGAATATTTTTTTCTTTAAATCTATTTTCCTGTATTGTCCTGAATAAGCTTTCTGTAGCCTAAAACAGGATGATTTGTAGCTTACATAAGCATTTGGTGACACAGCTAACTTAGAAGACAGCACTGCCCGCTCTGGTCCCTGTCTGCCTCTCAAGTCATCTATCTCATGCTTCCTGTGGAATGCATTACTGAGCACTATGGAGTAGTTTCCAGTTAACTGCACACAGCATGGTTTCTCTCATCTTTTCACTTTGCTCATGAGGTTCTCTTTGCAGAGTACCCTCAAGCGCATTGACTTTTTGATGTTGGCCTCACTAATCAATCCTTACTCCCATTTCTGAGTTGAGAATTTCCTGTAATTTGCTAGTCTGAAAATTGTTCCCAGGTAGAAAGCATATCCTTCTTTTCTGTCCTATGTCCTTGGGAATGAAACTTGATGTTTGCACTTACTTCATGTTTTTAAACTTGTCTTTTTGCAGTAGGTGTGCTGAAGTAAGTTGTGGGCTTTCAAAGGACGGGGAATGTGACACTTTTTAAGATAAAGTCATCTGGCATCATGGCTTGATTTTAGAGAATCTTAAGATTCTATTAGAATGAAAGAAATCAATTTTTATATCACTGTTGTTTAGGAAATACTTCCTACAGGATGGTTTTCCTTATGTCCAAATATCACTGTATCTAAGTTAAAGAAATAGAGCTGAATCCTTAATAAAAGTGTCCTGCATTTGGTGTCAAGGAATAAAACTGCAATGCAGACACACCATGCACAATGGCTGTGGTGGCCACTAGTATGTAAAGACAATAGAAGCAATGGGGGCTTCATTATGACAGAGAAAACTGAGCAAGGTATTTTGCTAGAAAGCTCCCTGGCACTTTCAGTGCCTCCCAGAGCTGCCACCTCTGACTGCAGAGTTAGTTTATAAAGCTTATCCAGGGTCATAGGTACCTTGCAGTCAAGTTAGTTGCTAAGACTACAGGTCTTAAATAAAGACAGGCCTTGTTCTTTCATTGGCTTGTTTCTTTGGTGTAAGCTTCCTGGAGCAGACATCCCCGACCTGACTGTTTCCCTGTTGATTTTATGCCCTTGACTCCATTTAATCAGGTGTGGCTGAAATGACCCCATGTTGCATAATGAAATTTCAGGGTTACCTCTCCAGCAGCTCTGGGCTCCACTGCCCCAGAGACATACATTTATTTTATTTTTTGTGGAACTGGGGATTGAACTCAGGCCCTTGCACTTGCCAGGGAAGCGCTTATTCCACTGAGCCATCTCCCCGGCCCCATGACATACACGTTTTAAAGTCATATTGGATTCATTACTCCAACACTTATTAGCAGTACCTAATGCTTGTCACTTTTTCTAAAGTGACATACTTGCCTCTTAAATGCTGAAAGAAGTTGTGTTGAATGACCACATTATTTTTTCTCCACCTTATTAAGTTAAAGCTGACAAAAATACGCGTATTTGTAGTGTAGAACATGACATTTTGACATGTATATACTTTGAAATGGTTTAATCAGGACTGGGGAGATAGCTTGGTAGTCTAACTACCTGTTTGGCAATCACAAGAAGGCAGGTTCAATCCCCAGTGTGGCAAGTCACGTTAGCACCAGAATCTAGAGTGTGATTTGTTGGCCACCAAAACAGGATGTGGTGGCATATACCTGTAATTCAAGTGCTGAAGAAGCTGAGACAGAAGGATCATTACAAATCTGAGACCCCATACCAAATAAATAAAAGTTTATAAAATAAATAAAATGATTTCATTAAACTAATAAACACACTTTGTACCTCCTATTGTCTTTGGTGGTGAATCTACTTAAAATATACTTTCTTACTAATTTTCAAGATATTATTATTCACTATGTAAATTATGCTGTACAATAAAACTCCAGAATATATTTATCCTGTGTCATTGCAATTTGCATGCTTCGAACAACATGACTGCAATGCCCCATCACTCAGTACTTAATGGCAAGTCTACATCAGTTTTCATGAGTTTAAATTTATTAGATTCTATGTACAGGAGATCAGGATGTATTTGCGTTTTGATTTCATTCAGGATAATGTCATCTAGCTTCATCTATGTTGTTCAAATGAGGAGAATGAGAAGACTGTTTTTTATGCTGAATTGTGCTATTACCTTTGCACTTGATACAAGGATGTGTAAGGTATACAAGGTATACATACAATTTGGTATGTTTACACATATGGCCAGTATTTCCCCTTCATACATCAATGGACACATGTGGGTTACATTTTTATCTTGGCTATCCAGAAGAATGTTACAATAAACACAGTAGTGTAACGAAATTTCAACATTTTGATTTTTACTCTATGGTTCTTTGTTATGAAAATTCAAGCCTACTAAGACAGCTGCTGAAAGTAAAATATCCCCTTTACAAAAGCTTCCCTCTAGAAGCCAGCTTATGAGCTTATACCTGGCCAAAGGATAATGGAGATGAAACACAGATGGACATAGGATTAGGTTAAAATGTGGGGACCAGGGACTCAACGCTTTTTGACAAAGAGCCTTGAGTTGTTGGCACGCCCTGCCTTTATTCACTTGTACGTTGGTACAAGCAGAGGAACGCAGTATTTATCTGCTCCCTGTGATCTAAGGTACAGGTCCTAAACAGGCATCCCAGCTGTGCTTGCCTTTTCCTTGAATTGTGTCAGTGTGCATTTATGTTACTTTTCACCTTAATTTTCATGGGGTGGGGGAATGAGATCTCAATCTTTCTGTCTGGGCTTCCACTTCCCTATTGGTTGAAATCAGTAATTGATTGTGTTACAAACTGAATGTCTATATATATTTTCTTTGTAAAAATATTTTATTTTAATCTTTACTTATTTGGTACAGGGTCCTACTGTGAAGCACAGACTGAGAGTGATCCTCCTGTCTCAGCCCTCCCAGCACGGTGATTCCAGGCATGTTCCACATGCCTGCTTTCTGTGGCCAGCACAGTGCACTCAGAGTTCCTGGGCCAGCACAGCATGTGGTGGGGGGGATCGAATCCAGGTCCTTGCTCTTGTGAGGGAAGCGCTTAGACCACTGAACTTTCTCCCCAGCACTACATTTTCAAACATATTTGTTATCTTTAACCCTCATCACAACGATATTTGGACATGAGAACCTTGAATACTCATCAGTGTTGGATGAATTCAAAAGGGCGATGCCCTTGTGGTGGGGGGTGTGCCCTCATAAGTGGAAACATGAAGAGTCTGCCCTCTCTGTGACACATGAGGACACACAGGCCGCTGCACTCGGCCTTCAACCGGGGTCAGGCTGTTGGGTACCTGGAGTTTTTGCTTTCTATCCCCTGGAATATGAGATTTACATGTCTGCTCTCTAAACTATCTAGACCATATTATTTAATTTTCTCAGTCATATCAGGTGAAAAAGGATCATGTGTGTATTACTACATGTTGCATCTAAAATATAGCTAAATGCATACACTTTACCTTACTATATCACTGTGTATTTCTTATATTTTTTAAAAAATATGCCAAAGATATTTCTCTATTAAACTTTAAGGTTAAATATATTAAAAACTATAAAGTGAAACTCATTAAATTGCAAATAAATCTACATTATTTTTTAAAATATGTATGTATGGAACACATTGTGCAACTAAATTTATTTTTAAACTTACAAATGAAATGTTTGTTAGTATAAAACACATTAAAATCAAGTCAAATTTGTAATAATGCTGGTAGTTTGCTCCTATGTACTTAGTATTCCTCACTGCTATATGCACCCATTTTCTCTGCATTCCTCACAAAACTACCAGGAGACCTGCACTATTTTAGTTTGTATTGAATATGAGGAATAAAATTACAGAAAAGTTAAATAGCTTGATCAATAGCAGAGGGCTTTAGGTAACAAGACAATGCAACTCTCAACTTGATACTATGTTTTTTCAAAGAGATATGATGTGAAGTTGTACATTTTTCTTAATTTAAGAAAATCTTTCTTAATGTTCTTATTCATTTCTAGGTATATTCTAAGATCAACATACTTTCATTTAGGATGATTCTGTTATTAAAATATCTATATTCACATACTTTTCATAAATTATTTTCCATAAAACTCGCAGAAACAACTATAGTACATTTATTATAAATTTTTGAAAGGTTGTATGAGAAGTAAAAAGTCCTTCAAAAAATTAAAATTCAGATTTTGTTGCCTTTTCCTTATCTTTCCTTTTTATACAAAAAAGCAAGCCATCAATTTAGGGTCCATGCTCTTGTAAAGAGCTTTAGCAAGGTTTTCTAAAGCAGTGACTTTTTGACACCTATGCCTCTGTGTTTTCACTGCTACTTATCAAATGTGCTGCAATCACAGATAACAATAAGTAGTACAATCCTGAGACAGCTGAGTATCCCCTGCACTGCGTATCTGCCCTGCAGTTAGTCTGGTTCTGTTTGCCTGGCATTGGATCTTGAGGTCGGAAAGTGTGAGGAGAATTTGTCTGTCTGTTCTCCATTTCCTGTTCTTCTAGCAATCCAAAAACACATACGAAACAACATAAATGATATAATGGCAATAGTTGTACTGATGGAGTAAAAAAAGACTATTTTAAAGGACAGTCACTTACGTTCACTTAAACTATATATAAACTCACTCCCTCACCCCTTCCAATGTAGCTAGCCATAAACTCACTTAGAGAAGACCAGGGTCATAAAATAGGAACAAATAGAACAATGATTACCCGTGGTGAATAGGTAATCATTGAACCAAAATACCCCAGGACAGAGAGATGATTAATCATGAATTGGAAATGTGAATTGTGTGGCAATTGTGTGACATTATTGTAAAATTTCCGAAAATGAGGTCAGGTGGTTACTATGGAAACCTGGAAAGTTTATGACCTACAAACCAAGTTCAGGTGGGTACGGACAACTTTGGGAGTCCTGACCCAAAGTCAGGGCATCACTTAGTGTGAGCCTGGAATAAAAGTGTCCTTGTTACTACATACTTGGTCTTTTTTTTGGGGGGACAGTATGTTCACTCACTGTCATCTGCTGCTAGAGTGTTACAATAAAAGCTGTACAGGACAGTTGACTAAAGCATTTCCTAGCATGTAATAGGGCATCTGTAACTAGGAAATAACTTCTGCTGCATTGTCAAGAGGGTTGAGATTAGGGCTAATTTGTTTCCACAATATTACCTGTCCTATTTAACAGATAAAAGATAATTCAGACTTACTGTAGTTCACTGTTCAAGACCAAAAAGTTGCCCACCCACACAGGAATAATTGTGTCCCCCAACAGAAAATTTTCAGCCTATTCTGGGCATTAGTTGGCCTTTTCAATGGAAAATGAAGAAGGATTATTATTATTATTATTATTATTATTATTATTATTATTATTATCCAGCTGAGGCTGCCTTAAGGGCGGGTGTGGCGTGGCTTGTGGAGCTGGGTATCAAACCACAGTCCGCTGCGCCTAACTGAGTTTGCCCAAACAGGCACTTTAAATGACTGTGCTAACCAGCAAGCCCCCTCAGTGGAAAGTGTAAATGACACTGCATATGAGGATTTTATTATACGTGTTAGAACGTGTGTCACTATCAGAAATGGCTTTACCATCCTCAAAACTTTCCAAGACTTAGTCTTTTAACACGGAACATTTAAACATTTTCGCGTGAATTTCCTAAGATAATATATTCCCTTTGAGACAATAAATTTTACATTTTTCCTTGCGTCGAAATAAAATTATTATTTTAAAGAGTCGCAAGTGAACGGAGGAATCTTACTACTTAAAATCTAATTCAGCTGTGTGAGATTTTGACAACAGTTTGAAAAGCCCTAACGGTGCTATTATATCCCCTACAGCGATGAATTGAGTATTAAGAGTGAATAAAAGGCAACAATAACACATTTTAATAAAGAACATTAATTAACACATATCGGTTTAACTGATCTCGCATTCTTGGCAGCCAATACCTTCCGCCAGAGGCCAGCAGGGCATGAAGTGAGCACCTTCTTGCTTTACTACAATGCTTGATTTAGGGACAGCAGGCGGTGACTTGCAGGCATGTTGACACGTTGTTTTCTAAACAGAAATTATTCAGGTAGAGGAGATTCTTCATTTATTTATCTAAGCAGTGTTTTCCAGCTTAGTACGTTATACTGCATGATCACTGAAAGAATTACAACTGCCTTTTATGAACAATCTCCAGAGAGCTCTTCTTCACTAATGGGCATCATAATTCAGCACAATTTAGCTCACGATTCAGGCATCCTCATAGAGCACCTGCTGATTAATAGTTGTTGTGCAAATGGTAACGCGCCAGTCAGGGCTCCGGTAAGGAGCGCGCCCGTGGCGGGTGGGCTGTGCCGAGCCGTGCATGGGAGGCCGCCCGTAGCTCATCACGGCGATGAGCAAGTCCAGAGACCGCTCAGAGACACTGCATCACTGATGAGGTAAGATGAGGCGGCTGTAAAAACAAAGATGTTCAAAAATCTGAATGTTTTGTTTTCATATCACATTATGTAGGAAAAGGTTTTGAATTTGTTCATCTTCTTTGTTATAGTGTGCAGTATTTAGAAATTTAAGGAAGTAATTCTTCACTGTAAGCAAAATTTTTAAGAATGACTCTTATTTAAGCATCGTTAAAAGAAAGATTAATAAACGCATTATCTAATCTTGAGAGTCCATAACATAATGAGTCCAACATAACCACATAATTCTAACTTCTTTAAATACTTTTTCTTTTTGCTACTGGGGATCAAACTCAGGACCTGCTTGCAGGCAGGTACTCATGCCTCTGAGATATCTCCATAGCCCCCTTCAGTATTTCTTAAATGCATGAGTCTCGGGGACGTGGATGCGTGTGTGAGGACAAGAACGATTCCAAGCATATATTGCCAGCGAGCATTTCCAGTGGCAAAGGTAATCATCAAATGGACTAGCACAGCTGGGAAAGTAAGCTC
>NW_004524584.1:30886736-30888073 GCF_000260255.1 Octodon degus | reverse complement strand
ATAAATGTCTTAAATAACCTTCTGCTGCTCACTGTGGTGAGGACAGTTCAATATGAATCAGAAATTAAGTAGAGAAACAGAAACAACTAAAAACTTCTTTAAAGTCTAAGGTGCTATATAAGTGTAGCTTCATTCTACTTTATAGAAAAGTTTCAGCTCACTCTAGTAATTTTGAAACCTCTATCCTGCCATCATCTTGTATTAGTAGTCATTTCAATGTAAAATATTAGTACACAGTTATCCTCTTTTCTCGTTGCCAATGATGAGGTATGCAGCCAATAGGTATAGACCGTAGCATTATAAATAAATAAGAGGAGCAAATTAAAGCGATTTTTCCCCTTATAACCTTGCTGCATGTCAGCTGTATACATTGCTATTCGGTAATCCCTTCAGGTATCTGTAAAAAGGAAGTGAATTCTGTTTCTAAGAGTACTTCAGAAATACACTGTGACAGGTGAACAAAGTTTTCCCACAGTATACTTATAGCAAGCATCTTATTGTAGCTACACAGCTCAACATTAAGCAATTTTTTAAAAATATTTGTTTTGCTCTTTAAAATGGAAATTCTAGGGCTGGCAAGATAACTCAGCAGACTAAACACCTGCTTAGGCAAGCACAGGGACCATCATCATATGCCACGCTGGCTCTGCCTCCGGCCGGGCCAAGTGGCACAGGCCTATAATCCCAGAGCCAGGAGGCTGAAAAAAGGAGGCTCAATAGGAGTCCAGGCTGAATAGTGAGACCCTGCAGTAAATATCCAAATATAGAAAATACAATTGATATAAAATGGAAATAAGAACCCACATAATTACCTTAACTTTTGCTATGGTTTATACATTGTCATACAATGTGTAGATGATAAAACTAAGGCAGTGCAAACTACTCTGAAACAAAATGCTTGAAAATATGTTCATGCCTTTTTCATCAAATTAGTGATTCTGAGACACCCGATTCCCACATAAACAACCAAAATATGTCAACATAGACATTTTGGTTAAAATACCAGAAAAGTGTTTTGCCTCTTGTTCTTTTTCTTTTTTTTTCCCATAATTTTACTGATAAACAAATAGCAATGAGACAGTTTCAAATCAATTGGTAGGACAGATTCAATAATCGACACATTGCATACATTTTTCGAAGTGGTTAATTGCTGTACAAGATGCGGACATGATATATTATCTACAAACACCATCAGAACAAATCCCTCTATTCATTAAGAGAAGGTAACTATATACCTAACCTATCCACTTTGCATACACAGATACAAAATGGACATTCATCCATATACTCTTTTTTTCTTAAGTTCCATTATTTGAATATTATAGTGTATAAACTCA
>NW_004524584.1:30882868-30883654 GCF_000260255.1 Octodon degus | reverse complement strand
TCCCAAACTCTCACCGGACCTGGCCTAGGACTGCTTCTCATGGTTCCCAGAATGCTGCAGAAATTCCTACTCAGCGGGCGTGATCGGGGAGGTGCTGCGGAGTGGTGGGTGGCGTCCCAAGGGGGTGGAAGAGTGTCTCACCCACGTTGCGCCTGGGCTGGGACCAGTAGTAGTTCCCGCTGGTGCAGGGTAGCCAGAAGCTCTCCCACACACTCACTGGACCTGGGCTAGGACTGGGTCTGGGGGTTCCCGGAATGCGTCAGGAATTCCTACTAGGCAGGCGGGTTGTGGGAGGTGCTGCTGAGTGTTGGGGGGTGTCCCAAGGGGTTGGAAGAGGGTCTCACCCACGCTGTGCCTGGGCTGGGCTCTTGTTCTTTTTCAACTTTAGTATACATGTTATTTTATAGAGGAGCTTTACTGATAAAGGAGAAGAAATAAAATCCAATGCTCACCTTGGAAAGAAATGTGACAACTTAGAGCTTATTGTGCTGAGAGTCTGGCAGTTTTCCTATCTATATTATGTTCCTCGGACTTCAATCCATCGTAATCTAGAGAACACTAAAGGATAATTTGACTGCTAATGCCTTGGATAAGGACTTTGATGTTTGTTATAAACCAAACAAGTGAAAGAGTATATGCAAAAATCTACCATATTTAACACTGACAGGAACATGTCTCCATTAGGACTAAAGCCTAGTTGAACTTCATGACATTTGATTGAATTTGTTCTCTTGCACTAGCTCAGCCATAAGTGAAGACTACTAGCCGGGGAGATGGCTCAGTGGA
>NW_004524584.1:30873777-30882343 GCF_000260255.1 Octodon degus | reverse complement strand
GATTAGTCAGATCAGGTGCAGGCAGTTACATGTACAGACTCATTGGTGTAGCCAGAGAGAAAGGGTAGCAGGAATGAGGGAAAGATAGATAAAAAAACAAGAGCTGGATTCAGGTGAAGGCCTGTTTGTCTCATTGGCAAAGTACCCAAAGAACAATAGCAGGGCCATTTATTCATACTCTTTCAAGGTTAATGTCACTAGATACAAAGTTGCCTAGCAACTAATGGTAGAAATTTTCAAGGCAGGATATCTTTCTCAAGATTGAGCAATTTGATTGTTTTAGGCAATGTAGCCTTGTCCTGCCTTCCCATATTTGATCCATTTCCAGCTTCAGCCACTTCCAACAGTTAGAGGATACAGACCCACAAACTGGAGGCAGGATACACAGGGCAGGCCAGCACAAGGATACTGGTCTGGGTGAAAATCTTAAACCACAGAACAAGGGATTAGGAGGAACACAACTAACAGATGTCTTTGGCCACCTAAGAGTGCCTCACAGCCTTCTACTGAAAATCTCCTCACAATGAAGTTAAACCAGAGATTGTCATATACACCTTGACAACATTTAGTCATTTTCATTTTGGGGCCTTAAACAAGATAATCATAATCACTTCTATTACAAAAAAACAATAACAAAAAACCCAGCAACAATACAACTCCATCCTAACAAAACATTTCTTTCTCAAGTCTTATAAAAATCTGTAGAAGACTTTTCTCACTCACGACCCTTCTTTGGTCTCTTCTCAGATAATGAAATTTTTTCTTATCGCACGTTTTTAGTTTCTTAATAAATTTCCCTACTTGGGCTTTGTCTCCTTAGCCCACAGTTTCATTCTTCTACATCATCAAAAATGACCTTATGCTCTAATGACAGCATGATGTATTAGGCCACTTAAAGCATGTTTATAATCACTATAAATCCTGTCATTTTTATGACAGTGCTTCACTTTTACAGCTGCACTTTGGTAGTACAACAAAGTGTACTACAGTGACCCACCGATGAAGGACCAAAACAGCAATTTTGTTTAAAAACAAGAGATGGCTTCACTCCTTTTTAATTACATGTGGCATTTAATGGTGGACTGGTGATGTCCAAGAGAACTGTCAACTATGAACTTGAGGTAATAGTTACTGTGGCCCAGAAGAGGCTCCAGCTGGGCTTCGCATTCAAGGACATGGCAAATATACTTACTGCAGGGCAGACAGACAAAAAGAAAAAGTTGCATCGAGGCAGCTGGAGGAGAGGAAACCCTTGCTAAATGGCAGTGGTCATTGGTAACTCTGTAACCTAGAGTTATTGATAGATAAGATATGCAACGAATGAATCTGACAACTTAGATCAGGGTATTTCCAGGAAGAAATTAATATTATTTGCAGTGCAAGAATGAGGCAGAAAGAATTAAGCTCAACATAAGAAGCACTAGAAGTGCCTGGCGAACTGAAACCTGAGATTATCATTGTCTCTAGATGGTCGGAAACTTTCAAATAATCACTTTCAAGACATAGATATTATCTAGTGTGTCAGTAGTCATATAGTAAAGATAAAGTGAGGAGCGTAATAGAAAATTCTTTGTTAAGACCTCAGAAAGGTCTAAGAAATTCATTCAGAAATATCTGTAACATTTTGTGGAAAAGAAACGATGACCCAGAACAGTGTCAAGAGCTATAGAGATCCACCAGCAGAAAGAAAATCTAAGTCCTAATTAAATGGAACTGAAAACTGAGCCTGAGTTGATTCCAGGTTGTCAGTACATGAGAATAAAAAAATAAATGTTATTTCCTTTTAACACTGCTGTAAAAGTTGAGCTGTATAAGGAATTGTGATTTGACTGTCACTTTCTTAGGCTGTCAAATATTTGCTATTGTTGATGAAATCTGTATGCTGACCTGTGTATATTTTTATCTTTGGAGAAGCCTGAGACACTATAGTAGTACTTGGCTCATGAACTGTACATGAACAATTTGGTTCTTAAAGAGGGGCTCTTGGCAAATTTTGCTTCTGCTCATGAACTCTGCATTAGGGGAGGGACAGGACTGCAGCCATCTCTCCCTTACCAACACAAGCAAGACCATCTTCCCTCAAATCATGTGTGAATGAAGTTCATGAACTGGGCTTCTACTCTATGTCCAATGCTGTCCAATTTTGTTCTCAACATATTTTCCCTGCCTACACCATAGATTTGTTATTTTTTGTTGCTTTCCTTGACTATATGCAATTTTTCTAGGCTATTCACCTACAGTTGGAATTTCTTACAGAACACTGCAACAGACTTTATTCACTGAGGAAACCATTAGTGTCTCTACTTCGTTTTCAGTAAAGACTGTGTTAGTATGTGTGACAACCGTGGGAAAATACCTGAAATAAACAACTTATAAGGAGAAAAGATATAATTTGCTATTTGGTTGTAGAGCTTTCAGCCTATGGGCACTTGGCTTTATTGCCTTGGAACTGTGGTGGAGCAGTACACCTTGACAAGTGCAGATGACCAAAGCAGAGGAGTCCGTCACCTTTCCAGGGCCAGGGAAGAAAGACCTGGACAGGACGAGAGGTGGAGTCTCAGTGTCCCATCAAGGACACATCATCAGGCACACACTTCCTTCCACCAGGTCCCAGCTCTTAGGGTTCCACCATCTTTCAAGCCTATAATACAGTATTCTTCAAGGAATATTCCAACAATCATATTATAGTATTTATTGGCAAGGTAGATTTGGATAACTAACTTCTTTTCTCCACTCTTCTCCATTTTTATCCACATTGCATCAGTCAGGGTTTTACTAGAGGAACAGATACAACAGAAGATGTACAAATTTATAAGAAATCACAGGCTTGGCTTATGATGGTCAGTCACAGAGTTGGATGTGCAGAGGGCATTTGCACATTGGAGACTGAAGGATTCAGCCCAAGGTCTGGAGCTCACTGCAGTGTCCTCTGAAGGTCTATGTCAGGAGGCCAGAGGGTTTGTGATTGAAGACTGATAGGTCTGTGGCAGAAAGTTGAAGGATCCAAGGTGGAATTTGAAGAGTGTTCCCTAGAAGCCGGGAAACAATGCCCAAATTGACTACAAAGACTGGAGCTCCTCTGAGGAAGTGCCTCCCTACATTCTTTAATTTCCTTCTATATCCTTGAAGTAATAAGTCACCCTGGGGTGGGACCTCCATGCCCTGGTGTGAGACCTCCACCCTAGGGTGTGGAATTGCAGAGCCAATTTAGTTAAGCTTTATAACTTCTCCAGTTGACACAATGTATCAACTACTCATGCATAAATTGCAAGTTTTATAACTTTAATGAATAAGCTATATGAAATTTTTAGGAAAATGGATTGATTTCAGTGTCTTTCAAAAAAAAATTTATGAGTTATGACATTACCAGGATTTTTATTGCTGCTTGAACAGACTGAGAAAAATTACTACACTTACTAACCTGCCTGTGAATTTGGAGTAAATTGGTCACTTCTAAGGGTTGTGAAATGAGATTGCAGTGGAACCATTTCAATGACCATTATTCTGTAGTCTACAGTGTGGCTGACTGAGGAGTCAATTTTTGACAATTCTTTCCGTTAAAGGCTTAACCTATCCTAAAATGGTTTTCACTTAGAATATTATGAAAAGAGGAATTATGACAAAATTTTAATATTTTCTGCTTTCACACACTAGATCATCAATTTTGTTAGCTAAATTTAAGCATTCATGTAGAAAATTGATCCCATTTAATTAAAATGTTAAGTTTAGTCAAATCATTAAAGTCTCCTGGTGTTGGTCCTGGGACATTTTGGTCTTCTGAGAATTTATTTTATTTAGAAAAGGAAGAGCAGCCAAGCACATAGATCTTTGGTGTGGTTTTATTTTTTTTTTATTCCTAAGTATCAGTCCCTGGGGTCATGTGATAATCTGTCTGCTGACACTGTGCTTCGCTTTTGTACAACTTAGAGACATAGAGAGAAAAATGATGATAATTTTAGAAAATAAGTCTGAGGGGCTGGCAAGATAGTTCAGTGGTCTAAAGCACCTGCTTAGGCAAGATTAGACAACTGTAGGGACCGGAGTTTGATCCCGGCCCCACATGCTGTACCAGCCCTGCCCCAGGCCAAGCTGAGCAGTCCACAAAAATAAATAAATAAAAAATACATACATACATACATACATACATACATACATAGAAGAAGAAGTCTGAAAAATGAGACGGAAGGGATGTACTCAACTTTCTCATTTCTCCCCAGCTGACTTCGGGGAGACATGGCTTGGGTGGTGGATGTTGGAATCTCCCCCTGCCTCCCTTTGGTTCCCCTCAATCCCCAATGGCCCGGTAAAGTTTGCTCCAGTGTCCTACCTGGCCTCCATACTGCTTCAGCCCAACGTGAGTGAGGTTCTCCTACTCCTGCTGCTTCAGGTGCTGCTCTTGTCTTTCTGAGGAAGGGAGGGAGGAGCTAGACACAGCTAAGATCAAAGAAGGACAGACTTGGGACCACCATTTCATACCAGACCTTCACAGCAAGCCTTCCAGAAGATTCCTGCAAGCTGCTCCCTAATTAGAACCTCTCAGGCATTTATCAGGTTTGGTCTAAGGGGCCTTGCTCCTCTGTACTAAGTACCCTGTGTTGCCGTATGGACCCTGTTAAAGTCCTACCTCAGTGTTCCTGTCAATCTCATTGTGAATTGTTTCTCAGGTTTATGGGCTCCAAGAGTCCTGTCTGTCTACCACAGATTCTTATCCTGAGTAGTGTGGACAGAGCAGTCCTTTCAAAAGAAAGAGCAATAAATACAGCTGCAGGGACCAAAGAGCTCCAGAGACCAGCCACCAACAAACAGACAGCAGAGCTCAGGGTCCATGAGAATCCAGCACGAACAGATGACTGCATCAACTGGTGGCATCCAGCATTAAGTGGGGTCATGTTGTGATATCTGGACCTCTGGCATTGCTGTTCTTTGCTGATTCACTTTCACTCTGAATCAAGCAAAATATGTCTAGGTTCATTGGGAAAATAAATACTAAACATTCAAGGAAAAATAAATAAGGCATGCTATTCCAGACATTTTACTTGGAAGAATTGTGTTAATATTTGAGTTTTCAACTGCTGCTTTATAAATTGGGCAAAGCACTTAATGTATATATTTCAACATAGCAAGAACAAAGAAGAATTTTATGTTCATTTGGAAGTGTTTCCCACATGAAGATTAGGGTGAACTATGTGAGCATGAATGTGTGACCATGTGACTGGGGAGAAGTATAACTGAAAATGAAGAGCATCTGTCTTGTGGACCCTAGACTGTGCTTTAGCATTACTGTTCCGTGGCATGGTGAATAATGTCGCATCCTTCAAAGGGCAGGACATAGCTGTAAATCCTGCAGCAAGTTTAAAATAAATGAGAAACTTCACACTGTAAAATTGTGTAACTGTATCATATAGTACTGGAATACGTATAGTGTCTAAAAAGGACAATAAAAATGCAGAAAAAACATATTCGTGAACGTACTCCAGGAACACAGGAGAAATATCATTCCTCTTTATGAGGAGTGCAATGAACCATCACTACATGATCCGGGAATGACTGGAGGGGAAATGAAGATAAACTTCTATAATATTTTGTCTTCAGAGATCTCAAGAGCTCCCCCAGAATCCATCATCAAAGGAAGTGTGTAGTGGGTGCTGATGGTTTGATACACTCTTGGATGATTATGGTCTTGGTGTTTTTCAGTAAATTCTTTATAGATCCTGAGATTGTGGCCTTCTGGCTATTCACAACCATACCCTTGCCTAAAGAAGTACTCTAGGAAAACATTATCTTTCATAGCAGTACGGCAGCCTATATCACCTCTCTGTCCCCACCTCTGCAGAGACCTCAGCCAGAGGCAGGACAGCAGCCACACAGCATGACTCATGGAGTGTTTCACTTATTGTTTGGTATAGTTCTTCTGCAGAACTTTCTCTGTAATCAGTCTCATTTTTGATGAAGTTACTTTTGCTTCCTCCCTGGAATGTTTCCCTTTCTTCTAAGAGCATTCTATTTAATCAATAAGCTTTTTTAGTCACTTAAACAAAAATCTCTGCCTCACTCTTTTCTGAACAGGGGACCAAAGAAATTATCTTCAAGAACTTTCTGGTGTGGTCAGTTCCTATTGACAAGCAGCACTTAACTTGACCATTGTGTAATAGTTTTTTCATTTGCATAATCATTACTCATAGTAATGCTCTACATTTCAGTGTTTTGATGCATGTATTAATTGTGAAAATAATATATGATAATTGCTGAATTCATTATCTTAAACGTTCATCAATTTTTTGTTGTGCAAATTGCAAAATCCTCCCTTCTCAGCATTTTAAATATAAAATGCAATGTCTTACTGCAGGCACCCTGTTCTGGTGCAGAACATCAGAACTGATTCCTTTTGCCTGGAACACAGCCACTGCATGAGCTGTCCTTATCACCCCTCCCCACTTATCTTCCCAGCTGCTGACTGAGCTTCTACTAAGCTAACATCAAGTTTAGTGTCTGTTCTTAGAAGTTGGATGATTACATTTATTAAAGATATATGTGTGGAGGAATGCACTTCACATGAGAAAAGTTCCAACATATAATATGAAAAAAATAAACGATTGAAAATCTATTATTTAATGTTTAATTTCTTGATCAATCTGGCATGCCTATATTTGGTAATCTGAGCAACAAAATCGATGATTAAAATACATAATATGACAGCTGTTGTTAATTTTCTGTTCTTGTGTTGAAATTTTGTACCATTTTTACTATTCTGTGTTTCTTTGTTTCTGTCTTTGTTCTTATTGTTTTTTTCTTCCTCTTTAAAAAAATAAAATATGAATGCCCATAACCTGAACAGTATGGTTTACTTCTGCTTCTGAAGAAAGAACTGTTTTACTTTTGAGAGTTACATTGATATTGAAGAATTAACTTTTCATACACAGAGAACTACTTGGATGGATACAAAGAATTTTGGTTGTCTCTTGTTTTCTTTATGAGAGCAAAATTACTCATGAGATCAATTTGCAACCCTTTCTATTGCCTGAATACTATCTTGCATGTTTGCTAAGTGTCCATTCTTTTTTCTTTCCTTTGTTACCATCAACAATTATTAAAAAGATTATAATTTATAGGCTTGCCATGGCAAGCAGTACGTATTTAGAAGCCCAGAATGACAGGAATTCTAAGCATGACCCTACCATCACACATCGCTATCTCCAGTCCAGTTGCTTAGTTCACAGTTACCAGCATATATAGTTAGGGTGAGAATCCTACCAATTAACTGCTAGTTTCAAAAACATGTGATGTTTCTCAGAATCATTGCCTTACCCATCCTGTGTGTATAAATGTATGGCTTTGCCCCTGTCATGTTTCCTAGCTTTTCTCTTGCCCTCTCTTCATTGTCTAATCCTCAAGTTCTTGCTTTCCTTTTAATTGTGTTATAACTTTCTATTTGTATTTCTTCTTTTGAGTTCTCATACTAGGGAGACTATAAGATATTTATACAAATGGTTCTGGTTTGTTTCACTTATGAGTATATCTTCAAGTGGCATCCACTTCAATATAAATGCTTCTAGTTTATCATTCTTTAGAGCTTAGTAATACTTCATTGTATAAAAATACCACATCATTTTCATTCATTCCCCTGGTGAAAGGCATCTTAGTTGTTTCCAAGATTTGGATATCACAAATTGCACTGCTATAAACATAGGTACAAATATATCATGACATACAAACTATTGCCATATTGTCTCTCAAGTAAATGTTTGTTTAAAAAAAAAAGGGGTAATAAGTGAGAAAAAAGAAACAAGAAGAAAAAACAATGTCACAGGACTGTCCTGCTACAATGCCATATATGGTTAGATTACTAAATATCTGTGTAAAAATATGTAATAGTTTATTCATATTTTAAAAAATATTTTTTAATTTTTTAAATTTTTATCTTCATATTCTGTAGGGACTTAAAGTTTAACATATGAATACTTGATGGAAAATGCCTGTTCCGTGTTATGCCTAAGATGTTTGATATTAAGACAGATAGTGAGGTTAAAGCCAACTGCATATGTTGTAGGGTAAAAATAAGCTTCTCTTCTGGAGGGTTAACAATCTAAGTTTAGAGAACAAAAATTAGGGAAAAAGAAGGGCTTCAAGGTCAGCCAACATTTTGGCCCTAGCCTTTCAAGGTCAGTGAAGACTCAGGACATAAGACTATACTGTGACATTATGGAACTCAAATATGTCCTAAATTTTCTGATCAAGGAGATTATGGGGCCACAGAGGAATGTGTTTGATGATGTAGAGTGTGTCAAGGAGAGTCACATGGAAAGAAAACATTCTCTTAGGCTTTCATGGAGAGCAAACTGGCCAAGCAATGGCCGTGAGTCATCCACATGGCTGACACTGAAAAAGGATCTACAAAGTGCAGTACAGGGTTTCAGGAAAATCTTGAGGGGATTTGACTGACCTTATCAGATAAAAAAGTTACATTTCTTGTTATATAGGTCTTGTTTTATCTTGATCTTAACCATTCAGCAGATAGGTATATAAACGGGGTATAAGGGGTGAAGCCATGTTGGTATGCTGGGCTGTA
>NW_004524584.1:30849809-30872065 GCF_000260255.1 Octodon degus | reverse complement strand
AGGAAACGCCAAAGAAAAAAACAATGTAAAAAGGAACGTGTGTGTATGAGAACTGAGCTTAGGTGAACACAGTGGAAAGACTCTCAGTAAAATGGTGTAAACAGTAAGTGTTGTTGTTGTTGTTGTCATTTTTTAACGTATTTTGTGCAGGGTCTCATTATGCAGCTCAGATTCATAGTGATCATCCTGTTTTTAGCCTCCGTAGACTGGGATTACAGGCATGCGCCACCACGCCTTGTCTCGGTTGCTGGCTTAGTGCATCCTGGGGCAAGGCAGGCTGGGCATGTGGTGCCAGGGAGGGAACCCTGGTCTCTGCGCTTGCCTACGCGGGTGCATAGTCCACTGAGCTATCTCACCAGTGCTGTAGCATTTTTAGACTATCTTCATTACTTCTAGTAATGATTTTGTGGCTTTAAGACTTATTTACTCTTTGCTAAATATACAGTTGTTTGAATATAATACAATTTCATTATTCTTTCTTCTACACCCAATTATTTCCAGTGTTGATGATTATGAATATTTATAAATATCTGATTGAAAGATTGTGAGAGTACACAGTTTATATTTTATAACCAAACCTTAGAAAATAAAATAAAAAATGTACAATAGCACAAGACTACTATCAAACTGTCTAGAAAACTGTCTGGTCCATCAGACACTACCACCAGCAGTGAATAATAGTTCCCCTTTCTCCACCAGCCATTAGCACTTTTAATTATACTATTGTACCTACTCTAATAGATATGTAGTGGCATTTCATTGTCTCTTTTGCTTTCAATATCTCCTCACCTGCTTCTTGATTTCTTTCTTCTTGACAAAGTTTCTCTGTTTAGATCATTTGACCAAGAGCTATTTTCTGATTGTTAATTTTAAATAATATTTGTATATAATATCCTTACTATATTTGATGGTTCATATTTATTGTAATCAAAAAATTGCTTTCATACTCAAATTATGTTTTTCACTTTCATTAAAATAGAAATGTTCTTGAGAATATGATCAGGGACTGAAAGACTGCGAGGTGGTTCCGAGCACACTGAAGCCCCTCCGTGCGCTGCTGGCTCAGAAGGAGTCTGCCCCGGGACCCCTCGGCCCCTGGATGGCGCTGACGCTATTGCTTACCTCTATAAAAATATTTTTATATTTTTATTATCCCGTAGTGCCTTACTCAGATAAAACTTTTTATTTAAGTTAAAGTCGTCATTGTTTGAACTTCCATGTACTGACGCTTTGGCGTTACAGCTAAAACTTCTCAGCAAACCCAAGGGCACCAGCAACGCTCTCCCATGCTTCCTTCCAGAGTTCATATATTTTTTAGGTTTCACATTTACAGCATTTCAATAACCCTTTTCGGGGCTTTGCTTTTCTGTGTGCGAAAGTTGAAAGTTCTGTGCATAGTTTCATTTTCTTCTTATGGAAATCTAATTTTTCTAGAACAAATTATTTTAAAGTCTATTATCTTTCTTTTTCTTTGATTGCCTTTTGTAATTTCGTAACAATTAGTTGCCTGTACAAGCCGATTTATGAGATCTGCATTCAGTTCTATTACTCTGTGTGTCTCTCCTCCCTCCACTGCCACAGTGTTTTGGTGAGTGCAATCAATAATTTTGTAGTGAGAATCCTTCCAATCATTCCTTTTTATTCTCTCTTGTATTGGCTCCACTGGGTCTTTGGCCTTCTCATATATTAATGTTAGGGGAATAGAGCTAATAGAGTGCATCTGTAAGGGTTAGAGAGTATTTATTAGATTTACTATGTAAGCAGAACATGCATTTACACAGTGCATGCCTGCAGGTGGTAAGGATGATGAAACTGGTTCAAGAAGCTTGGAGCCCAGCACAACAGAGACCAGCGATGGAAAATGGTGCAGCATAAACGTAATGATCACCTTCTTAAGCAGAGCAGAGCTTGTGCACCGGGATGTGCATTCCCCTTTTTATGCCTTTTTCTTCTTTCCAGGTTCGCTGCATTGTGGATGGTGCTTGCTTCTTCAGGGAAAGTCTCCTCCTCAGTTTTGGGGCCATAGGCCCACTATCCCTGGAAACATCTACACAAACATACCCTTAAAGGTAGTTCAATCAACATTCTACATTTCTCTCTGTCCATAAAGCTTACAACCAAGATTACCCATCACACGTACCCACTGAAGAATTAGCTCCAAAATTCTGCAATGTAGCTTTTGAAGATTCTAATCATACAATATCTACAGATTAATTTGCCCTGAATTTCAGCATACCAAGGTTGTCTTATATTATACAAAAACTAAATATTCATTACATTAGATCTTTTATTTCACACATATTCAGTAATGTCCTACCTGTACAATCTATATATCAGTTAGATTTATATGAAAGTGTCTCACTTTCTTGAGTTTTGCTATAATTTTATTTTGCAGTTTATATTGTCCATTTTTGTGTATAATAATGGAATCTAATTTTGTACCATAATAAGTAAGCTTGAGTCCTACTCTACTGATTATTTTAGTCAATTTTTAAAGCATCGTGTTGGAATTTTTTAAATGGACAATCAAGCCATCTCCAAATCTAAGGTCATTATATTTTGAATGTATATTTATCTGCAAGCATATAATTTCAATTCAGAATTCCTATTTTATTGACTTGAATACATTGTTGCTTTTGTCAAAGTTTTTATTAAAACATAGTGATAGGGAAATTTACGTAATATTTATAACCTTTATATTAGTATAATGGTATAAGCCTTAATTTAATAGTCATCTTTCTGGAATTTAAATTATCTTTAGGAAATTGGATTTTAAGTTATTTTTTTGGAAGACAATTTTGGGAAAGAATAAAAGAAATGGTCTAAGGCATCTACATTTAAATTTGGATTTAGAAAGAACTAAACATATTTTCATATTTTTACTTCAATTATATCAATACAACATGTTCCTGGTTGTTACCGTATTGTAATATTTTTGTCATAATCCTATTACTATCTCAATGTTGCAGATTTATATACCTTAAACCTGACTCACTACCAATATTACACTACTTGTCTTATCCTTCTAACAGAGCTAGTTAACTTTAGATTTCCTGAAGGGGAAAAATAAGTGTTTTTCTTTTTTGCAAATATCAGCAGGAAGAGTCTTACTATTCAGGGTCTGTCCTTAAACGCCGCTGTATGAGCTGTCACATACCAGCTGTGACGGCAAAAGGCAGACTATAGAGGAACAATGCAAGATCAGAGAAGTCATTCTGTGAGCTGCAACTTTTAAATATCAGTCTTTTCAAGATCTTATCTTCAGGACTTATGACAACGTATAACAGATGAATGCTTTTGAGCACTTATTTGATTCCCATGTCATATTCTTTTGTCTGAAGATGCCTTTGTAATTTGACACATCAGATACAAATAAAGACACCGAAGTGCATGTGACACCGATTTTTCTATTTAAATCTGATGTCTGCTTCTCAAAATGTGACCCCGTGCATTTTTAATTTTTATTCAGATAAAGAATTATTTCTCTAGGAAAGAAGATGTGTAAGATTTGTTTCCCTTTATTTTTCTGAAGTCTGGACCATCATAATAAAAGACTTGCATTATGGTATTGTCACAGTGAAATGCAGCGCATCTTTGACTGCCGACTTGCATGCCATGAGAAGAACTTTGGCTACAACCAGACTCTTCAGCGTTACTTATGACTGAAGTGGTGAGTTGCAACTCAAATGCTGGTTCTTTGTGCATTTGAAAGCAGAATTGCGATGCCAGAGAAGCATATGTGAGCTGATGTAAGTGTCAGTCTGAGCCCAGGAACCTTACAGAAGCTGACTCTCCCATTTTGCCCTCCCTTCCTGCTTGCCAAAGGGGACAACTTGAATGGTCAGTATGGTATGGAATGGCTGTCTGTCCTATCTGGGTGGAAATGGAGGCAGGAATGAGGAGAAGATAGAGAAGAAGACACGAGCTGGATTAGGCGATTGCTTATCTGGCTGACTGTTGAAATGACCCCCTGAGTGGTAAGAGCCTTTCTTTATACTTTTATAAAAATGCAAGACGCAAGATTGCCCAGGGACTGATAGCCCACAATGTCCAGGCAAGATGTCTTTCTCAAGATTGAGGTATCTTGAGTGCTTTAGGCAATGAGGCCTCATCCTTCCCGCCTTCCCACATGCGATCAACTTCATCTTCAGGGGTTCTAAACCATTTTACAATGTCTTTATGAATACCTTAGAAAAATTATTCATGGTTCTAGTGAATTATGCACATTATATGATTTTTTTCATCATGAAAAGATTAGATGTGAGATGATTTGGGAGGCTCAGAATGCAACATGGATATGCCCATTTTTCTTTATAGAAAAAAATAGTCCTGATTTACAAGCAACTTGAGTTATAACCAGCATTCATGAATGAATTAAATTCATAAGCCAAGGGCCCACTCTACTAATAATAATCAATGCCTAAAATCTATTAAATAAATACAATGATCATATGCAACTATAATCTCATAGCATTATTATTAGCAACATTAAAATAACAATGATGATTTACTACTACTACTGGTAATACAACGTTATGAACCACTCTATTGAATCTTTCTTGCATTCTTTTAAGGAATAAATTCATCTGAAGCAGGAGTAGAATAGTTCAACTGTGAATACATATACGTCTTTAAAGATGGCATCCAGATGAAGCGCCACTGGTTTTTACAACCTTCTGTATCAAAGTCTACATGTTTTCAAGTTGGAAAAGTCTAGGCCTCCTCCAGCTCCCTGTTACTGTCAATTCCATGATGAATACCTTCATGAAAAATGTTTTATGTATTTATGCAAAAACCTCTCAGGAATTCATTCAGATAGAGAAACAGATCACAGGATAAAAAAATCTTAACTTTAGCAGAAATTCTAATTTATTTTTAGTCTAAAAAGCCTTTTATTCCATCACTCTGCTGTTCTGTATGAAGCAATCTCATGAAATATTTGTATAGCTACATACGTAAGTGTATGAGTGCATATAAATGGGCTTCTGATTTCCCAAATGACCTTTATCTTTAAATTAAAAGTTGTATAAGCATAATGTAAAGAAGTGGATTATGGGGAAAGAACATAGTTCAAATCAAAGAGATCTACAATTTGCAAAACATACAATTACAGCTTCAGATGAGTGTCAACATGCTGTGTTCAGAATATCACCACATGAAGGCCTTGGCCTGCGGTTACGTTGGCCACCACCCTAGAGAATGTAAGGGCAGAAATTTAATTTCAAAATAACAGTGCTACTCAAACCCATTTATATACAGGCCTTACATTAACCCCCTGTGCTCCAATGTGACCTTATTGTTTCTATCTCAGCTTGGTAGTTCTCATCTTTATTATTTAGGATGCAATATTTGGACCATTAAAATGAGATGGTATCTACATTCAAGGTATATGCCTTGCATCACTTTATTTCTGAAGTGACTGCTTTTCTTCCTATTTAAAAGCTTCTTTGGCATAATTGTAAGATGAGTTAGTATTCAGTCTCCCTTTCTTCTACCTTCATTACCATTTTAGTGTTATTCATGTTATCGCTTTTATTCCTTGTCTTCATCACTCACAGTGGTTGTTTCCTGATATCTAATCCACAGTGAAAATCTCCAGTGCTGAAAGCCAGTGTGGGTGACAGTGGACACCATCAGCACTGCAGTACATCTTACAAGGAGCTGTCCTGGAAGCTGCTTTTGAAAACAAAATTTCTCTTCTTTCCACAGTATCATTATTCCTCTCATTTCAATGATAAAGTACAGGTAGGAATATATTTCAGCTTACCTGCTTACAGTGCCAAACTGATGTAACCAATAGCCATGGAACTGGCTAAAAATTAAGTATTTGAAGTGTTTTCCAGATAATAAGAAACAACTGAAATAAAGCATTTCAAATATAGTAAGTCTCTGACTTACAAACTAAAGAGTTTCACAGAACCAAACAAACCTTTCATTTGGTGATTTTATGCTTTTCATTATATATTGGCGTCAAAGTTGTATCAGACTAACTTTGCTGGACTCATGAAGTGAATGAATGCAACTTTGCAATGACCTTCCAGGACAGAAATCCTTCATAAGTTGGGTATTACTGGACAATTAGAAATACAAATAGTCAAATGGAGATTTTGTGAAAATGCCCAAAGAGTGAAATACGTATTATATATGGTAATTTTTTGAATGTCTAATATAGATGACATGGAGGAGTGTAACAAAGCATTCTTAGTCTTGGCGATGTACTAGGGTAGCGTAGCTCAGATTGTGCATTACTAGCACCTTGTAGGAGCAGCCTGACTTCACTCGTGAGTAAATCACAGGGCAGTGCTTCACCATGAAGGCAGATGGGCCACCATTGCTTCAGCGGGTCATGCAGGCCTTATTCAGAGCTGCAGTAAATGAGCTAAAGGTTCATGCATATCTAATTATGTAAAAAGTTATTTACCTATAATTTTTTCTACAGTGATGTGGATATTAAAATATATGTTCTGCATTACCTTTAGAAGCTTTTGTATATCATTTCTTTCATTGCATAAGATCCTAAACCATTTTGGTTACCCAAAGTATTCAATTTGAGTAGAATCTTATGTAGTTGGTGAGTGTTGACAGAAGAAAACTTGGTACATAACAAAGTCAGATCCATCTGTGCCAGCGAAGAGTCTGATTTGACCTGCTTATTTCCTTAATATTAATGAATGCTTTGGAGGAAAGATCAGGAGTTTACTAAGTAGAGGATTGCTCAAATACAGTACACATTAAGTAAGACACAGAACATTGCCATCCTTTTAAAATTTTTTTAAAGAATACAAAATTGTGACACAAAAAGACAGTATTAGAATCAATACAAAGTTTCACTAAACAAAATCATAGGAATTCAACAACGGTTGTTACATTATATGACACTATCTTCAAAATAGTTCAGATTACCAGATATAAATATGCAAAATTAATTTTAAAAACAAAATAAGAACAACAAGTTGTAAGAAATTCAAAGGGTGAAAAAAATGTAAAAAGAAAAAAAAAATTAAGTACTAGCTACTCCTTTCATAAGACCAGCAGAAATTGACAATACAATTATCCAAGCTATTCTGCATATATAGCTAAATATATCTTTTTCCCTTTATTCATTCTTCCTTTTCCTCATCCCATTTCCCTTCCCATTGAACAAAATATTCCCCTTTAACACGATTTGTTATAACTTTTAGATATTAAGTGCTTTTTCAGGTTCTCACAGTAGTGAGACAGCGCAACATTTGCACATGTGGATCTGATGTATTTCACTTACCAATAGAGTTTTTTGCTACATCCATTTATCTACAAAAGCTTGGAATTCATCTTTCCTTATACTGCATTGTGTAAACATGCCATATCTTCTTTATCCACTCCATTTGTTATCGGCTGGCTTCTTGGTGCTAGCTGTTCTTTCTGGCATAAGATGGTATCTCAGCATTGTTTTTATCAGCATCTCTTCAGTGACCAGTGACGTCAAACATTTTTTCATATATTTATTTGCCATTTCTATCTCTTCATCAGTGAAGTGTATATTCATCTTAGAGGCTCATTTTTCAAGTGTGTTTTAATTTTAGAGGCCTGAGGGTTTTTTAAATTCTTTATAAGTTTTAGATAGTAGTCCTTTGTCTGAAGAACAGTCAGCTATACTGTCTTCCCAGTTTGTGGGGTTTCTTTTCAGTCTGTTGGTGATTTCACTTGACATGCAGAAGCTTTTCAAAAAGATGAGATCCCAGTTATTGCTTGTTTGAAGTATTTCCCATGAAGTTTGATTGTGGCTCATGAACTCTTTACCTACCCTTATCTCCTTAAGGTTTCTGCCTACTTCCTGTTCCAGAAGATATAGGGTTTTAGTTTTAATACTTAATTTTGTGTCTTCTTTAGAAGCACTTAATAATTCTTTCCTTGTAGTTAACATTTCTTTTTTTTTTACTTCAGAGATTATTTCTAACCTGATTTCCTCTGTACCTTTCTGCAGTTGCTTCTTTACTTCAGATGCTATTATTTGAGGGATTTTAGGTGTGTGATTTCCAATTTCTTCTATGCTGGTGTCTCCTACATTTGTTCTGGGTTGGCTCAGGGCCTGAGAATGCATTTTGCTCATTCTCTTTGGCATTTTGCATAGCACTGTCTTCTGACCTCTGGTGTAAATATTCAGTGCAGTTATTACCTTAGCATGTACTGATCTTGTTACCCAAGAGAGATTATGTGGTTAAGGCAGTTACAGTTTTGTATTTACAGAACTATAATTAGCAACACTAATAATGGGTAGTGAGGTTTCGCAGTTGACAAACTTTTGCATCTAATGGGTTTGCCTTTTAGAGCCTAAGAATAAACATCATGACTATATAGCTAAGCAGATATTAGATTGGGAATTTGTACTTAAATTAGTTCCTTTTGTACCTGTAGTCTTCCAGGCAGACTAGTTCACCCCAGTTACCTGCTCCCCCATCTTTCAATCAAGAGAGAAAGAGAAAAGATGCTCTCATAGATCTGGGTCTAGCAAAGTGTCTAGTTTACTGGGTCTGCACCTACCAAGTTCAAACTGATCCAGGTGGTCTGGCTTGGGTCTAGCTGTTCTGCTCCACTTCTTCATGCTGCAGCCCATGGAAGTAGACCCATTGTGCTCCTCTGGCAAGATATTCCATTCCTGGATTATTTGGGTGGATCTTGCCCCTAGCCTCTCTGCAGGGAGTTCTTCAGGGTTCAACACCAGGCCTGCCTGATGGAGGTGGTTCTGGGGAGCACGAGGAAGGTCCCACTCACATTCCGGGCCTGGGGGCCTGTTGTAGTAGAATTCAGTGGGCGCAGAAGGTCCCACACATAGGCCAGGTCTTGAGGCCTGTTGGAGTGGAATCCCTTAATAGTTAATTCTTTTATCCTTTTTGACTCTAGTTTTGTGTATGGTGATAGGTATGGGTCTATTTTAAGCCTTAGGAAAGTCAATATTCAGAGCACCATTTATTAAAGAGTTTGTCTTTATTCCAGTGAACATGTTTGGCACCTTTGTCAATGATAAAGTGGCTGAGTGTGCTTGTAGTTATGCCTACATCTGCTGATCTCCTCCACAGTATCTGTTATATCTTTTAAATATTAATTGCTCTTTTCAGGTTCTCACACTAGCGAGACAGTACAATGTTTGCACACGTATCAGATTTATTTCTCTTACTAGTAGGTTTTTAGCTACATCCATTTATCTACAAAACCCTAGAATTCATCCTTTTTATAACTGAATAATACTCCAGTACTATGCTGATTTTATCACAGTAGCTTTGTAGTATGATTTCAAATCAGGGATTTTAATGCCTCCTGCTTTTCCTTTGTTACCCAAGATTGCTTTTGCTCTTCTATATCTCTTCTGGTTTAAGATGAAATTAGGATTTTTTTTCTCCAAATCTGTGAGGTATACTAATGACATTTTAATTGGAATTGCATTGAATCTGTACAATAATTTGGGGAGTTTGGCCATTTTCACACTGCTGGTTCTTCCTACCCAGAAGCAAGCAATGTCTTTCCATTGTTTTTTTTTTCTTTTCTTATTTTTAAAAAGAGTACAAAACAGTTTTTTTTCAGAACCAGGGATTGAACTCAGATTTGAGTTTAATCGACTTGCCAGAGAAGCACTTATTCCACTGAGCCATCTCCCCGACCCCTACAAAACAGTTTTAAAACAGAAAAAATATGTTATACAGAATTTCACTTAACAAATATTATGAATTTCACAGTACTTTTGTAATTCATCGTGTTGTTTTGCAACTAGTTGTCTTTAATACCAGATGTATGCATGCAAAGTGGGAAGAAAAAAGAAATAAATATATAATAAATTAAAGAAAGAAAAAGGATAAATAATAGAAAAAAGAAGACAAAATTAATTAAACAGTAACTGCTCCATTCTGTACACCAGCATAAACCCACCGTACAGTTGTCCAATCTATCCTGTTTACATCCATCCATCCATCCATCCATCCATCCATCCATCCATCCATCCGTCTCTTTCCCTCACTTTCTCTCCTGTCCTCCTCAGCTCAGTAACTTCTTCCCTTAGGACAGGTTCATTCTATTTTCCCAGCATCTACTGTACTCTTCAGATTTTATTTTCTCTTTCAGGTTCTCACACTAAGGAGACAATGCACACTGGCCCATGAGGATCTGATACCTATCACTTAAAGAGTATGGTCTCCAGTTGCCAAAAAGGCCTCAAATTTGTCCTATTATAGCTGAATAATTAATTGCATAAATATATCACATTTTACTTATCTATTCCTCAGTTGATGGTCCTTTGGATTGTTTCCAAAATTTAGCTATGACAAGTTGCACTGCTATAAACATGGGTACTCATGTATCACTGTGGTATAAGGTCTTCAGTTCTTCTGAAAAAATACCCAGGAGTTGAATAGTTGGGTTGAATTGGACCTCCAATCCCAGGTTGTAAGGTATCTCCACATTAATTTATATAATGGTGTACCCGTCTGCACTGCCTCAAACAGTGGAGATGGTTTCCTCTTTCCCCAGAGTTATTCAGAGTTTATATATCTTTCACATTTCATATGTATCTAGGAAACTGTCCATTCACTCTGTGGTTTCTGTCCTGTGAGCTTAAATATTTTGGAAGTAGCTATTCATGATATTCTGAATTTCTGTAGGATCTGTCATGATTTTTCCCTTCTTATTCTTTATTTCATGATTTTTTTCCTTTCCTTTTTTTTTTTGATTAGGTTTATCCACTTTATTTTATTCTTTCAGAAAAACAACTTCTTGATTCATTTATTTTTTATTTGTTGTTGTTTGTTTTCTCCAGTGCATTAATTTGTGCTCTAATTTTCATAATTTTCTGCCTTCTTTGGGGTGCTTGACTTGTTCTTCTGTTTCCAGGAGCTTGAGGTACAGCACAAGATCATTCATCTGGGTCTGCTCTGTTTTCCTCACGTGATAATTTACCACTATAAATTTTCCTCTTAAGACAGCTTTCATTGGATCCCACAGAGTTTGGTAAGTTGTATCTGCATTTTGTTTCATTATACATATTATTTAATTTCTTCTTTAATTTTATCTTTGACCCTCTGATTATTTAGGAGATTGTTATTGAATTTCCATGTGTTTATGATGTTTTTTCCTTTATTTGTCAATACCTTCCAGTTTTGTTGCACTGTGGTCAGATAGCGTGCATGGGATAACTTCAGTTCCATTGCATTTGCTTACACATGCCCTGTGTGCTAGTACACGGTCTGTTTTGGAGAATGTTCCATGTGCAGCTGAAAATGATGTGTATTTTGCTATTGTGGGTTGAAACACTCTGTAATAGTCAACCAAGTCAATTTCTTCACAAGTTTGGTTTAGTTCTGTTATTTCCTTGCTTATTTTTTGCCTAGTTGATCTATCACTTTGTGACAGTGACAGGTTCATGTCCCCCATTACTATTGTATTTGATTTTTCATGTCTGTTAAAATTTGTCTTACGTAGAAGAGTGCTCCTACATTTGGTGCATATATATTTATTACTGTTATCTCTTTCTCTTGCAGTTTTACTTGACAAGTATGTAGTGACTGCCTTTATTTCTTTGGATGATTTTGGAGTTGATAATTTCAGCAGCCAGGATAGCTACCGCTTGCTTTTTTTCTGATTTGCTGTGCCATGGAGGATTGTTTTCCATGCTTTGACTTTTATTCTGTGAATTTTCTTTTAAGTTATATGTGTTTCTTGTGTGTAGCACATTGTTGGATTTTTTTTCTTAATCTACTCTGCTAGTCTGTTATTTTTGATTCATGAATTGAGGCCATTTACATTGATAGTTATAACTGAAACATATTGGCTTATCTTTGTCATGTTATTTTCCTGTTATAGGTCCCATATGTTTTTCCTTTTTTAATTGCTTGCTCTGTTTGGTGGTTCCTTTATGTTGTTGTTGAAATTGTAACCAAATCTGGCTCTTTCTAGAGTATCTGTCAGTACTCATTGTAGGGTTGGTTTTGTAGTCATGAATTTCTTCAGTTGTTCTTTCTCATGGAAGGATCTTACTTCACCATTGAAGTTGATAGTTTTATAACAATTTTGAAGTCATTTTTTCAAGAAGTGAAATAATTCACTCCATGTTCTTCTTGATCTGGTGGTTTGTGTTGAGAAATTGGTCACTATTCTGATGGACTTTCCATTGTATGCGATTCATTTGTTGTCTCTAGCAGCTTTTAATATCCTGTTCTACTGATGAATTTCTGAGATCTTGATTACTGTGTGTTAAGTGCAGGTTGATTGTGTTTATGGCTGTGTGGAGTTCTATTTGCCTCACTTATATGTATGTAAGTTCCTTTTCTCATGTGTAGAAAATTTTTTGCTAGTACTTCTGCAAATAGTCTTTTTATGTCATTTATGCTATCTCCTGTTGATTCACTGACACCAATTATTCTTATATTATTTTTCTTTGCACTGTTTTGTAGTTGCTGAATTGTTATTTCCTGGTTAATAGTTAGCTTTAAGAGAACTTTTATTTCACATTCATTAGCTAAAACCCTGTCTTCAACCTCTGAATGACTATCTTGGATTTCATTCAAGCAGTTCTGCCAGCTTTCAACAGAATGCTTCATTTCCTGGATATCTCTTTGAAGCTGTTTCATTCATTCTAATTCTTTCCTGTATTGTTCATTCAGTGTTTCTATCATTTTTCTATTCTCTATTTTTCTATCAATGTCTTTTTAGCTGTGCTGAGCAATCTCTTCATGATTGTTGTCCTTTCTTTTCAGACCTGAGAGATTATTTCTGCTCTTACTTCTATATCTTTATGAACTTGTTTCTGTACTTTAGTTGCCATCATTTCAGAGATTTCAGGTGTGTGTTTCCAAGTTATTGTGTTTATTTGTCTCCTGGATTTGTTCTAGTTGGGGCATAGGATGGAAATTGCCTTTTATTTTTGTGTTTTGACATTTTTTACTCTTCCAGTAATAACCAGAGTCCTGCAGGCCACCCAAAGTCTTCCACATTTCTAAATGGCTCCAGGAAAGGTCTGAGCTGATATACACCGGGCCCACAGGTCACAGCTCTCCTGCATCCCACAGGCTACTCAGAGTCCATCTAGGTTCTTAAAAGTTTGGACGCACACCAGCAGAAGCTCCTGGAGTCCCGCAGCCTGCTCAGAGTCTGCCAAAGTTCTTACATGATGCCAGGAAAGCTCTTGAAATCTGTCATGATTCTGATGGGCTTTCCATTATAGGTGATCTGTTTCTTCTCTCTAACAGAAGTTAATATTCTGATTTTTTGCTCAGTTTCTGGGATCTTCATCATTATGTGTTTTGGTGAAGATTTATTTTAATTATGGCTAGCTAGAATTTCATATCCTTCAATTATTTCCCTATCACATTGTTTTCCCATGCCTCGGAACTTTTGTTGATACGTCTGCAAATATTCTTTTTATGTCTTTTGTGTTATCTCCAAGTGTTTTGTTGATACCTATTCATCTGTTATTATTTTTCTTTGCATCATCTTGCAGCTGTTGTTTTGTTTTTGTTTTTGTTTTTGCAGTCCTGGGGATTGAACTCAGGACCCTGCACTTGACAGGCAAGCACTTATTCTACTGAGCTGTCTCCCCAGCACTGTATTGTTATTTCTTGGCTTCTCATTACTTTTTTAGAGATGTTTGCTTTCATGTTTAAGTAGCTGCAGTCATGTCTTCAAGGTCTGGAATTCTATTTCTGTTTCATTCAAGTGTTTTTTCAGTTTTAATTAGAACTCATTTTTTTCTTTTTTAATTAATTAGTTAGTTAATTAATTATTTGGTGCAGTGCCTCCCTCTGCAGCTCAGACTCATAATGATCCCCCTGTCTCAGCAACCCCGGTGCTGGCATTAATGTTGTGAGTCTCTAGACCTCGTTGTGGTAGCCAGCAGAGCACAGGGCTGGTATACAGCATGTGGCGCCAGCGATCGAACACACGTTCTTGTGTGTGCCAGCCAGTTGCGGAGGCCACTCAACTATCTCCCAGCATGTAACGGAATTCTTAATGTCCTGGGTATCTCTTTGAAGCTGTGTTATGTATTTTAATTCTTTCCTGTATTTTTCATTCAATGTTTCCATCACCTTCTACCCCCCTCTTTTTTTTCTGATTTGTGTCTTTAGATATATCAAGAAATTCTTTCATGATTATTGTCATTTTCTTTTTTGTCTGAGAAATTATTTCTGATCTGATTTCCTCCATAGCTTGATGGAGTTGTTGCTTGACCTTAGTTGATACCATCTCAGAAATTTCAGGTGTTTGCCTTCCAAACTCTACTATGATCTTGTCTCCTGGGCTTATTTTGGATGAGGTCAAGGTCTGAGATTGCCTTTTGTTACTTCCTTTTGTCATTTTTTGCAGTGATGGTAGGTGGGCAGAGTGTGGGTCAGCAGTGTTCTCAGGAGAGTGTGAGGGCAGGGTAGACTCACCAAAGTTCCTGCTGTCCAAGGTTCAGTGAGGCTTCTATCTCATTTAGGAGTAGGGCAAGCCTCAGTTTCAAGAAGGACCCAGTCATGATGAGTGCATGCCAAAGTTGTGCAAGGCACTCTCAATGGTGGATTGGCCCAGGGGAGTGTTTTGCGAGGCTCCTACAGGTTGCTGTGGTAGTTACGTCTCCTTAGTGGGCTTCAGGTTGAAGACAGGTGGCCAGGCTCAGCAGAACTCCACAGGGAAGACTAGGACTATCAAGTCTCCCTAACAGCCTTCAGGGTGAGGAGGGGAAGCTGGATTCAGCAGAATTCTCTGCATGGATGGTATTCAATCGTAGATTGCAACCTGGGAGCTTCTACATGTAAGATTTGAGTGTTTTCAAAAGACACTGACAGAAGTGAAGAAAGCCTTTACTGCTTATACAGGAGGGCTGTTGGAGATTGCTGACATTCCCTTTTATAGGAATCACCAATATTTGTTTCTAATATTTGGCACCTAAAGCATATATGTAATTAGAGGATCAAGTAATAGGCAGAAAAGAGCGTATGTACCTCTGGAATAAAAATTTAAACTTTTCATATTTGTGCATAGAGATATAAGATAGTACTAATTCTTATCTTAATTATTGATTGATTCAAAATCAATCTGCCTACAGACTTCCATGCACATCAGAGCCTAGTCCTAGTATGTTGTCCTTTATCCTCCCATTTTTTAGTCCTTTTGACTATTTTTTTAGATCATTTAACCCAAAGTGATTTCTACTTCACTTACTTCTTGAAGAACTTATTCTTTTTTGTTTAAGCATTTGTTTACTACACAGCTTGGATGCATAGTGATCCTCCTGTCTCAGCCACCCCAGCACTGTGATTACAGGCATGCCCCACCATGCCCTGTTTTGGTGGCTGGCTTCGTGCTCATGGTCCACACTGCATGTGGTACTGGGGATCAAGCCCAGGCCCTTGCACTTGCCAGGCAGTGCTTGAACCACTGCTCTCCCCAGGCCTGAAGAATTTATTCTTAACATACTTTTAATTTTACGTTTATCTGTAGAATATTAGCATGTGTATTTTAATGTATGAACTGTCAACTATTAAATAATCTTTTAAAAATGTATTCACTTCTTTATTGGACACAGGGTTTCACTATGCGATTCAGACTCACAGTGAGGCTCCAGTTGTAGCCTCCCCAGGGCTGGGGTTACACCACAGGTCTGCTCGGGGCCAGTACTGTGCACGTGGGGTTCTGCTGCTGGTGCAGCCTGGGGCACTGCAGACCAAAACCAGGCGGCAGCTTAGACTGCCGAGCTGTCTGCCCAGCCCAGAAATAATCTTTTGAAGACGGCACTTTGTGCCGCTCTTACACTAAAAAGCCTATCGGAAAACTGCTCAATAATAGGAAATACAGTAAAAGCAAATTAGAGCCAGACATTGTTGTTCAGGGAAGCTTGTTTCATTTTTTTTTTAAAAATTAAACTTTAATCTGGGTAGTAAAATTATAAGAGCCAAAGTTTAAGGAAAGCAATGTTCTCCCAGATGTTATTTCAAATAAGTATGCTTTTAGGCAAGAAATTGAACAAAGTGTACTACGATAAATCACTGCAAGGAATAATCAGCTAGGCTTTTGGATTTGAACGGTATTTTTTCATCAAACAATGCATCTTTTCTATGTGTTATATTTCATTTTTCAAACTGCTCATTAAGACAGTTTAACTGTCCGTGGTTGCAGAAGGGACTGCATTTCGCAGTGCCCTGACTGCAATACCTAAACACAAATACCGTCATTTTATTTGTCTGTGGACAATATTTTCAGAACCTGTCACTGGAGTTTATCGTCTCACCTCACAGCTGATGTCCACTGCCGACCTTGGTTTGATTAGTTGTGCTGAATGTGCTGGATTCCACAGCTGCTCTTTCCGCCACGATTTCATGGCTTTCCCCTGTGCAGAAGTCAGGTTGCCACGGCGCTCATCCAGTGTCTCTTGCTCCCGAGAGACCAGTCCGCCTCTCCTCAGTTGGACTGCACATTTGGGTTTCTGTCAAGGGATGTTCAATAAGTGCAAACAGCTCTGTTATAATTCATGAGTCTTGAATTACTACTACTTGTGAATAACACAAAAATGAAAACAAAGCCCAGAACTTCCAGTATTTCCCAGTGTAATCACAAAGAAAAATCATCATGTTATTAAGTGTATCCATATTTGTTAAATAACATGAATTATGTTTTTAATTTGGCCCATGGCAAGAGATGAAACATCTGACATTCTGATTCCTTGTTCTGCATGCATTTCTCCCCATCAGAATAATCTGTCTGCTTAGATCTGATTCTCCCCATGGAATATTTGGAGAAATCTAGGAAGCTTTAGCTTAATAATCTGAAATTATATAACAATTTCAAATTTATTAATAGTACTCCCATTCTGTGTTCCATTTCTCTGACCACTTAAAACTTACTGTAATCTACAGCCTTTATTCTAGCAGGCGACAGACAGTCTTGTATAAAAATGTAATCTGGCATTTGGGCATCCATTGAATAAATATTTCTGTGATACTTTCAGGGGCCACATTAGGATCTCTGCACGCAGTTGTTATTTTGCAGATGCTCCCCTGAATTTCATGTTCCAGTATCTCTCCATCTATATACATCCGGGCCAGTTCTCCCCTACATTTACTTTGGGCTTGGTCAGTAAGTTAGATGAGAGCATGAGCCACAGGGAGCTTCCTGAGTGCTCATAACTAGGGTGTTCCACCTCAGAAGCTGCAGGTTTGTACCTCCATGGCTAGGTTGCAGAGAAGCCCATGCTCCTCATTTCAAAAGGCCCTGGGTGTGCTCCACAAGCCACTTTGCATCATACCTTTAGGTTGGCAAGAAACTGAAAGGATAAGTAAATTAAAATGCTTAGTGAAAGACAGACAATAGGAAACAGGAAGATACATCTTTTGCAAGCTGAATCAGGAGCTACTTGAATGGGAATGGCAAGAGGATATAAAGAGAATCAAGATGTGTTATAGGGACCAGCAAGAGAGTTCAGCAGGTGTGTAGAGCCCACAGCTCAATCCCTGGCACCACACGCCATGCCAGCCCTGCCTGCAGGGTGAGCTGAGCCCAGCTGGCCACACACACACACACACACCCACACACACACACACACACACACACAAAGATGAGTTAGGTACCCGTGCAAAGTGTCCACCCTGCATGTATTCTTATGTGTGCCAAACATGCCCTAATGCATGTGAGAGTAAAATACAATGTGTTTATCTTTTAAAAAATAAATTTTATTATTAAATGAACCAAAGATATATAGAAAATGAAAGTAAAAAGACGAGAAAGACAATGATTGTCCTAAAATATATACAAATGATCACATTTTAGTCTTTTGAAATATGTAAGCTATTGATTAAAAAGAAAAAAATGCATGATACAAAAGGAAAACCAAGTTCTTTTTCTTTTAATGCGTGTCTGTAAATTATATTTTAAAATATTTCTTTCAAGTACTTTTGGTACTTTATATTGTATTTTCTTTTCCCAAGGAAAAATAGGCTTAATATCTTAATGTCATATATATTTTTTTAAATACTCGATTCCTGTTTTATTTTTATTTATTTATTTTTTTGGTGGAACTGGGGATTGAACTCAGGCCCTTGCTCTTGCCAGGCAAGTGCTTATTCTACTGAGCTTTCTCCACAGCCCCTTAATGTCATATATTAACATGGTAAATGTGTACTAAACATGATCTAATTCAATCAAATTTTTGTAAATTGTTTTGTCTATCACCGTTCTTAAGCATAATATCCCTCAAGTCTCAAAATAAGGTAAGGGTGGAAGTTTTATTCCTATCATTCCTTATGTATGACTTTATGGATTCACATGAATGGATTAGATAAATTGTCCAAGATTGAGAGATAATCACTGAAGATGGACCCAAACTCTGGTGCTTCTCTGCCAATGCATAAATATGTAAATATGAAACCACATTCATTCTGACATTTCTCCAAGCATGCCTTTTCCATAACTTTTTAGTAAGATATATTTTGGGTAATAAGTAACGCAATTCCAAGTTTTCATAAAGCATTTCAAGTAGGGTGAAAAATAGTTCAATATAAAATAAATAGAAAATGCAAGATTTTTTGTGAGATATTTCTGAAGAACTCTTAAAGTATATGATACTTTTCTAATGGCCTTTTACACAAATATCTTTACAGAAATATGCTCATTATTAATAATTTATTGGTGAGTGAAAACCATGTATCTCACTTACTAAAGAAGGGAATTTTTCAATTTATCATTCTTTTTTCTTCAAAAACTATTAATTACAAATAATGCTCCTAACCTTATTGCAGTCTAAGAGTTTTGGAAACATTTTGTAACTACAAAGTATGTGCATTAATACTGAAACTGAAAAACATATTATCATTCAATATATTGAGTGATGACATGTATTTTTTGGGCCTGGGGCGATAGCTCAGTAGAATAAGTGCCTGCTGGCAAGCACAGGGTCAAAACAAACAAACAAACAAACAAACAAACACCCCCAAACAGTTATTTTCTCTCTCTTTTTTTTTTTTTTTTTTGCCGGACCGGGGATTGAACTCTTGCCCTTGCGCTTGTCAGGGAAGCGCTTATTCCACTGAGCCATCTCCCCGGCAAAAACCAGTTATTTTCTTTAGAAGAAAATATGCCTTCTCAAGGTTCTCCAGCGTTTCCCCTGAATCAGGTCAGTTCCTCGGGGCGTGTAAAGCTGCGCGGCGTTCTCGAGAGCGTCTACAGGTGCAGCTGCACTTTGTCTGGTTAGTGCTCTCAGCACGACACGCGCTCGTGACATCAAGGTTGGAAAACGCGTCAACACCAAGAGTGCTGCGCCTGCTTCACACTGAAGCGAGCGCTCCGGTTCGGAACGCTAAGGTTATATTTTCCCCTGGGCTTTACTTCCTGCAGAAATATTTATCGCCGTCTGGGCTGTGTCTAACAGAATAATAAAAGCACACTTACACTAGTTTATTTTGCCTTTTCCTTTTTTCCATCCAAATTTTTCTTTAATTTCTCCTTCTATAGCTGTGCATTTCCCTAGTATTCTAAAAACCATCAATTCATTATTTTCATCATCATTGTGGTTTATAAGATTCTTTCATTCTGAAAAGGGGCATAAGCCACTGAATTATGTTTTTCCCCATTATTTGTCAAGATCTCAGGCTGTCACTGAGTTAGTTGACAAAAATTTTTGTATAGTGTTTTTGTGTCACTCTGGCTTGGCTGAAAAAACTTGTGTGCAGAATTTTTGTATCACAGAAAGAAAACTTGAAAATTATATTGAATAATGTACATGATAAATATGCTTAAAATACATTAATAAATTAGTTGTTCTGGGGAGATTACTTAAAATTATAATTATTTGAGTAGATCTAATTGTTAATCTAATCTCACTTGAACACTTGTGTGTACTTTTAATATAAATTATTAAAACCACTTATTTCAGTCCTAAGTGCTATTATTTCTAACATATAAGTAATAATAAATGGAGATTGCAGGAGAAAGTATATGTTTTTTATCTTTGAGTTGTGTATTTTATTAGACTTTGGTTACTGGTATACAAATTAAAAGGGTTATTGAAATATAACTATCACTCAGTGCAATTATCATCAGATCTATTTAAAATTTATTTAAAATTCTTATTGACATTTGAAGTTCCATAAAGTGGTTTTTTTGGGGGCGGGGCGGGCAGAACCGGGGCTTGAACTCAGGCCCTTGCGCTTGCCAGGGAAGCGCTTATTTGAAGTTCCATAAAGTGGAAGCACACGGAAGTATATACCATGAAGGTCATTATTTATTTTAAGTTACCCAACTAAGCCTTACTTCAATAAAGAAAGTTCATTTGTACTGAAAGTCTTAAGGAGAGTAATCATCGTTTTAAATTTCTTTTTCCTTCTACCTCCCAAATATAAAATTGACAGATTTATAGACAAAATTAGTAGATAGTAAGAATGTTTCTCTTTCTCATCCACAATATGTAAAGCACATTTGGGTGAGTCTAGAAATATTTGGCAACACGGCGCTATTGGAAGTGATAACTAGAAGTGGGCCCTCCCTGCTGAGGGCTGCTCTCCACTTACTGCGCCGTGATCACCGACAAGCAGCCAGCTCAGCTCGGTGATTCCTGTCACTTTGGCTTCTTTGAAGACAAATTATAAAAGGATGGAAGAAACAAGAGATGATAGCTTCTTCAGCAACGGTGAACCCTGCTCCACTTTAAAATATATTGTAAAAATCCAATATGGTGAGCCCACATTTAGCCTTGGCATACTACTTTTCATTATTTACATTTAAAATAACTGCAGCATATCATAATGCCTGACATAGAAACATTAGCAACTTCAGCAGCTTTTGATTCCGCTAGATGAGGCCAAAATTACTGTATGTTTTCTGTCATTCATCTCCAAACTCCAGAAAAAAATCTTTATTTTTCTAGCATTTCTTTTGTTTTTTATTCATTGTTTTAATAGTCTAAATTAAAATCTCTCTATATAAACTTTGATTAATCTCATGAAACTAGAACTAAGGATTTCATGTACAAATCAACACTAATAAATGATTGACATTTAAAGAACATTCTTAAAAATTTTAAAGCAATAATGACAACAAAATTTGTTATGATTGCTTGTTTGGTGGTAAAAATCAATAACTGTCTGCATGCTAAAAAAGACTTTGTACCTTATAAAATTACCTGCTCAAATGTAGTGATTTTATTATAGAGAAGAGTATGTATTCTTATTATATGATTGTCAATAAAAAATGAGATAAAAAGGTTTAGAGTCAGTTGATCTACTTATGGTACAAATCATTTTTTGACAGTAAAAAGCATTATACAAGATAAAAGAGGGATTCAAATGAGAAAGAAGCAAACACACCTCAGCATCTAGAAGGCAGTCTGACATGTTTCTGATATAGAGAGGGGTAAATAGGTATCAAAGGACTAGACAGCTCAGCAGATTAAGCACCTGCTTAGGCAAAGTGCAGGGGCTGGAGCTTGATCCCAGGCACCACAAGCTGTGCCTGCCCCGCCCCTGGGGTGTACTGAGCCAGCCAGAGTCTGGGTTTGGTGGTACAGGCCTGTAATCCCAGTGCTTGGGAGGCCGAAAACAGGAAGACCATTACGAATCCAATCTGTGTAGTGACACCCTATAGATCCTGTACTAAATACATTTTAAAAAGTTATCAAAAAATCAAATTTAGAATGTAAAAATCAAGAATAAATGTGATAAAAACAATAGCAACCAAAGTCATTGGCAGCTTCACACCAGTAACACTGTTTTCTTTTATCATTTTTTGTTTTTTCTGGCTGTACTGGTGACAGAACTCAGGACCTTGTGCTTGCCAGGCAGGCGCTCATGCCACAGATCTATTTCCCTAGCCTGGTGAGGATGTTTTCTTAAGTCCCACTCTAAGAAGCTAGAGCGATCACACCAGGTAACCAACAGTTCTGAGGCTGGGAGATGCTTATCTAGCTGAGCTCACTGACGAAGGGAAGTTCTTTAGCTCTCTGCTCTTGTGACTCATTTTCCCTATTTCAAGACTAGGGAGAGACTAGTCACAATGAAGGGCTGTAAAGGAATGCCCCCTCCATATTCTTACTCTACTGGACCTCTTAACTGTTATTCATATAATGACTCAATTGTACTTTATGGACAATTATGAAGTAAACTCACTTTTCTAGAGATAGTATACTCAAAACATAGAAAAAGAATAAACAAAGGAGGCCCTCAAACCAATAAAATAATATTTGATAATACTATTTTAAATTAATATTGCTATTGTGTAATAATTCATGTGTGTGTGTATGTGTGAGAGAGAGCGAGAGAGAGAGAGAG
>NW_004524584.1:30845700-30849709 GCF_000260255.1 Octodon degus | reverse complement strand
GAGAGAGAGAGAGAGAGAGAGAGAGAGAGAGAGAGAGGATTGAACTCTGATCCCTTGAGAGAGTTACAGCTCCAACCACTTTTTAATATGTTTTAAATTTTGAGACACAGTTTTTGAAGACCACTATGCTGCCCAGGGGCTGGTGAGATGTCTCAGTAGTATAAACCCTTCCCTGGAAAGCACAAGGGTCTGAGTTCAATCCCTAGTTCCACCAAAAAAAAAAAAAAAAAAAAAAAAAAACAGAACAAACAAACAAATAAAAAAAAATGTTTCCCAAGTCAAGTCCTAACCTATAATTCTCCTGTCTCAGTCTCCTAGAGTACTAAAATTATCCACAACTACCACCAAATTGAGCTAATCTTTTTTTCTGAAACATTTCAGAATTTCTTGGAAAGTTAAAAAAAAAAAAAAACATTAGGGCCAGCGAGATACCTCAGTAGACTAGGCACCTGCTTAGCAAGCACAGGGACTGGGGTTCAGTCCCTGGTGCCACATGTCAGGCTGGTCCAGCCCCAGGGTGTGGCAGCCCACATGTGCAATCCCAGCGCTGGCAAGGCTTAGAATAGGAGACTCTCTATGAGTCCGAGCTATATAGTGAGACACTGTACTAAATACACAAAAATAAATAAATAAATTCTAATGAAGCAAGCCGTGTCAGAATTGTCAGACAACACACGGTTTCCACCTTCAATAGTAAACACCCTCATTTATACCAAATGTTGGTTTTGCTCTGATTGGTGTGAAGACTATACTCATTTAGGTAAAATTCTCTCATAAAAGTACAGAGGAAGAGAAGAAACTATTTTTTTACATAGAAAATTATAATTGCTTATTCCTCTGATGTCTGTATTTTTTCTTTTGCACTGCAAGAGGTTACTGATTTCCGTCACTGTCAGAGTCCGTCTGCTTGTGTCAGTCACACACGGCCGCACATGCAGGCCTTTCCTGTGCTACCACGTTTAGCCCACTGTGGGCTAAATTGAGCTGTCTCCTCCACTGGGCATGCTCTCAGCATGGTAGAGCTGGCTGCCTGCCAGCCTGCCTGTCTCCTCCGAGCGTATTCCTTTCCTGCTGGCTGAATTCAGCCTGTGATGAACTGAAGAGAGTCCATGTAAATTACTTAAACATTCTCAGGCATATTTTCTAATGCTTTCAAAACAATCCTCACAGGAAATTGTAGCTTTGGCCCAAACTTACAACTAAGTGCCAGTCCAGGTCTTAGTCTTATTCACTAAATGCCCCAATATGCCAATGACTTTGAATTTGTTCTAGTTTGGGTCATTCCAGGACCATTTAATTACTGTTTGTTATTAAATATAGTAATCAAAACTTCTTCCTTAAGATACAATACTGAATTTTGATGCAGAATATAAAAAAGTGATAAAAGTTGAGATATTTCATTAGTCTCAAGACTTCAAAAAGTTATAGATGGGTTTGGCTTCATGTTACCTATGACAGTATAGAGGGATTTGAAAACAATGGCACAGAAAGGAGAAAAATATAGAACTAGGACGTCATTTTATTTAAAAAAAGAAGTCTAATTCAGCTAATGGTGGGGATACATAAACAACAGATAAGCAAATGAGACATTACACTACTATATTTCCTGGGAGATAACTATAAATGAGGTGAATGAATGAAAATTTTGCATGAAAATTAATCATCCTCTCTGGTTAAAGCAGCAGCACATAAGTATGTAGAGTAGAACTGGAAAACACTGCCCTCGTGCTAAACGCGTAAGGTTAACTGTTAGTGGTGCCTTATAATTATGAGACAGAGCTCAAAGGTGTCAAAAATTACTAAAGATTTTATTAGCATACGTGTTAAGAAGTAACATCCAGGGTAGAATCATTTCATGTATTATGTATTCTAGCTGGATCATTAAGCCAAAGCTAATGCAGACCTTATTTATTCTTTTACTTTTATAATGGTTCAAAAGCAAGATATTTAATAAAAATATATTATTACATCAAAATTAGACAATCAAACATGTTTATTCATTTATAATTCATTCATATAAATATTAAAAATTTTATACATGGTAAAGTTACAGAATTAAATCATTCATACATTGCTTTTCACAAATTGTTGAAAGTAGACATATTAACAAAACCCATATGTGTATTTGACACCATTTTTTCTCAAAAAAAAAAAAAAACAGGCTCAACAACAGATTCAAAGTGTCATTCACCACATTCCCCGTGATCAAGTGAGATATAGCATTGTATCCCAGGACGTTTCAACATGCATGAATCAGTACATGTAAACAACACACACTGGACAAAATTGGATTTGTTCGGTAGAAACATTGCCAAAATTCAGCATACTTTTCTGAAAAATATCAGTCAATTCAGTATAAAAGGGTTGTACCTCAACACAATAAAAATCATGATGAACACACACACACACACACACACACACACATACACACATGCAAACATGCACATAATTTTTCTAAATGGAAAAAAGCTGAAAACTTTCCTCCAATGTCAGGAATAAAAGGAAGATGCCCTCTTTTATGATTTGTATTTGTTACACTTAAATTCCTACCCAGGTCAATTAAGCATTAGAAATAAATAAATAAATGAAATATAAAAGGAAGAAATTAAGTTGTTCCTGTTTGCAAGCTATCTGATCTTATATAGAAAATCATAGAAATAGCATTAAAACACTCAGAATAGAAAAAAAAAGAATTCAGTAATGTTAAAAAGATTAATATTCAATGTTAAAAAGATCACTGTACAAGATAAGTAGCATTTCCATACAATAATATAAAGATATTTGAAAGAGAAATAAATATCGCATTGAAATAGTTACTGAAAAATGAAAAAATTGAGGTTTTGAGCCCAGGAGATACACAAAAACCTAGACTCTTTTCAGCACACCCAGCAAGCAGGGCCGGCATAGTACAGTGGGGATCAAACCCCAGGTGCTGCGCTCTGCCTAAACTGGTGCTTTAGTCCACTGAGCGATCTGGCCCTTAAGGTTGTATTTTGATCTAGGAAAAACCCTAATGTCTAATGTCTAGTGAATGAAGAATGTTCTTCTAGGTCTAAAAAATATAATATCAAACTACTAATTTTATTATTTATTTATTTATTTATTTATTTATTTATTTATTGCGGTACCAGGGATCAAACTCAGTACTATGCGCTCGCCAGGAAAGCACTTATTCCACTGAGCTATCTCCCTGGCCAAGGATTTTTTTTTTTTTTTTGCTCCAAACGCCCTCAGGGCAGGTTTGGCAGGCTCGAGTTGTGGGGATCGAATCACAGCCACCTGAGCCTGACTGCTTTGTTGAAGCAGCCACTCAAAAAAGTGAGCTAAGGGGCAGCCCCCAAACTATTAATTTTAAAGAAAGGCGTTTGCCATAATTTCTTACATATTACTATTCTCTAAAACTTCCGGAAAATAAAAGGAGCAAACATATTTTGTCCTCTGAATAGCATAGTTTTAATGCCTAATGGTTCAAGCTGTGACCTGCATTATTTATGAAAAACTTGACTAAGAAGAACACTTCATCATCAACCAAGAGAAAAATAACGTCTGCTAATCAAATGGTGTACATTGCCAGGGTTTTAAAATAGGCCCAGGATGATGATGAGGATGAGGGTGATGGTGATGATGAGGATGAGGATGACGATGACGATGATGAGGATGAGGATGACGATGACGATGATGATGATGATGAGGATGAGGGTGATGGTGATGATGACGATGACGATGATGATGATGATGATGACGATGATGATGATGATGATGACGATGACGATGATGATGATGATGAGGATGAGGATGAGGATGACGATGATGAGGATGAGGATGAGGATGAGGATGACGATGATGATGTCGATGATGATGAGGATGAGGGTGATGGTGATGATGACGATGACGATGATGATGATGATGATGATGATGACGATGATGAGTATGAGGATGAGGATGAGGATGACGATGATGATGACGACGATGATGATGACGATGACGATGATGATGATGATGATGACGA
>NW_004524584.1:30843473-30845339 GCF_000260255.1 Octodon degus | reverse complement strand
ATGATGATGATGATGACGATGATGAGTATGAGGATGAGGATGAGGATGATGATGACGATGATGATGATGATGATGACGATTGCGTTGGAGTATATGACAAGATTTGTCAATGAGGAGTAGCAAGTGAAATTTCTCTTGAGTCAAAACCCCTGGGCTTGATTCTTAGATCAACTAATTTGTATTTGTAAAAATTGTCCAGGTATCTTTATAATGCAAAGTTGACAACTCAAAGATTGATTGATTGATTGATTGATTGATTTGGTACCAGGAATTGAATTCTTGACCTCATGCTTGCCAGCTGGGTGCTCTATCCTCAGCCCCACAAAGATACTTATAAATGGTATGAATTTGTAAGTGTCATAGAAGTGCAAGACATAACAATGGTACTATAGCTATATACACATGGTCCTGTGTTCTGAAGTTGTGCATCTCTTCAACTGCAAGATCGAGGGCAATGGTATTAGGGTTGGGCTTCATGGAGGTGAAGAGCTCATGGGCCAGGACCTTCAGGAATGGAGTTAGTGCTCTGACAGTGTAGGACCAAGGGAGCGTGTGCGTCCTTTGCTACGAAAGGACGCAGGAAGAGCCATCCTGTTATAGAAAATGGCACCCATCACACGCCGTGTCCGCAGGCAGCTTATTTTGAATTTCTGAAACCGCATGAAAATTTTGCCATTTCTAATCAACCCAGTTTATAGCGTTTTGTGATACCAAACCTAATAGACTAAAGCACACAGTAGCTTTAAACCATGTAACAAAGACGGTAAGAAAAAACAAAAAACGGAAATTGACTTGTATATGGATCCAGCCAGCATTGAAGTAAAAATAATAGTTCACAAGAAACACGTCACACAAAAAGGTAAAATTTCAATTAAAGAAATAAAAGAACAGTTGAAGAAAAGAAAGGAAGGGATCGAGAGGGAAAATAGGAGATACAAATAAGGGAAACCTTGTCTCCTAAATTGTGTCCCACAGGCGTCGTCAAAGCTCACCTTCAGTTGAAGTAATAGTCCCTACTCAAGGCTGATCCAGGAGGTGGCGTCTTAAATTTGAAGATAATTGTATCTTTCAGCAGGTTTTTTTTATTTTGTATTATTCCATATTTTGATTATAATTGGCAAAAAAGGAGAGCCCTACACCTATGTAATTTTGAAACTGGGCCTTCTAATTAGGTTTTCTCAGTTGCTGAAGAATATTGTAAGATTGAAATGACACCTGAGTATTAAAAGAGCAATAAGCTACAATTATTTAATATATATATAACATTTGAGATTCAGTATATTGATATACCTATAAGTCATCATTATGATAAAAAAGTCACATTTCTTTCACCTCCTAAAATGTCCTTGTGTCAGCATGATATTTGTGTTTTCTTTCATAATTATTCTGAGGAATCCATTGATTCATGTTCCTCCAACGTGATTTTTATTTTATATTTTCTTTGAAATTTAGGTAAGCAAATATATACAGATGTACACGGTTTTCTCACTTTTTTGTTCAACATAATGGAAAAATTATTGATGTTTTTGTACATGGCAATAGTTAAGCCCTTTCTGGAGCTCAGTAATGATTCTATTAAGTAGAGAAAGAATACATTGCCTTCAATTATTTACCTGCTCAAGACTATTTAATTAGATTTGGCTATATTTTGATGATAAATGAATTTACTCTATTTGTATAAAGGTATTTTCATGTGTAAGCTTTGTAAAATAAACTGTGACATTGCTTTTAAAGTGGACTAATTTTCACCAGCAATAAAATGGGCTATCAATTGCCCCAAATGTTTGCCACCAGAATCTGATCAGTATTTTATTTATTTATTTTATCTTTTTATATTAAATTTATAGAGAAATAAATAGCAATGAC
>NW_004524584.1:30840146-30842628 GCF_000260255.1 Octodon degus | reverse complement strand
TACATTAGAATGCAACGACATTTATTTTCTGGATGTCACTGATGTTTCTGTTGAAAATCAAATGAGCTATCTTAACTTAATGGCTTTTTTCTAAGTCTCATTGATATTAAACTAACTACTATTAGCTTTATTATAACATTGCAAAATGAGAGTAAAATCTCAAAATCTGTTCATTATTTTCAAAAGTGCTTTAGCTAGCTGTGGGCTTTGAATTTAAGTCTCTCAAAATTGGATAGTTTTAATATCTACAAAAATATGGTAGAGAATTTGGTTTAGATTATATGTATTCCCATTTGAAAAGTCATATTTTTAAAAATTATTTCTGTATGTATTTATGTATTTGGTACAGGAAAGTTATATATTTATAAAATCTCTCCATCTAATCTAAGTTATTTATTGTGCAGGTGAACTTTTTGTTGTCTGGTCATATCCCTAGTGTCTCTTGTTTTATTATTGATACAGGTATATTTTTCTTTCATCCATTTTACACTTTCCGTTTAGTGTCTATTTTAAATTATGTTAATTTTTGTTATAGGATTGATTGTTTTCTATTACTTTAAATTTTCCTTGCTCTTTGATTCTCACTATACATTTTAGCATTTTCTTCTTTCAAAAGTTTAATTATGCAGTATTTTAACCGCAGTACACAAACTGCTATAATTTATTAAACGTTTATAAATATTACATAATTTATGTTTCCATTTTCTTTGCCGTTTATTTTTGATTCATGAGCTGTTCAAGTGTGTGTGTTTCATTACTATGATACGTGAAGTTTCCTTCGATATCTTGCTGCGGTTGGTGTTTAGTTAATTGCATGGCAATTAGAAAAGCAGTCTGTGCTCTCAGTTTCCCAAAGACATGCTTTATGGCCAGCATATGGTTCAGCTTGTGCGTGCCGTGTGATCTTGAAAGAGTGTGAGTTTTGCAGTTGCTATATTCCTATTCTTTGCATGTCATTTTAGTCAAAGTGGCTCATATCGTTGTAGGCAGCTGAGTTAGATAGAAATATCACCAGTCAGACAGGGTGAAGCCCTCCAACGAACAGCACGGAGGACAAGATACCTTTCAACTGTGAAGGAGATGGAAGGTTCCTCTGTGGGCCAGACCTAAAGACCAAAGATCAAACAAACCTGACCCCCCTAAAGATGAGCTTCCAGGATTGATCATCACCTTGAGGAAGCCAGGAAAAATTACTAATCTGACTGCTATTGGCTACCAGATAAACTCCTGTACTCCTGTTCTATATTCATGCCCACTTGCTCCCCCATTTGTCCTGGATTTAACCAATCTTAGGGTGCTTGTAACCTACTGGTTGACTATAGTTTTGTCCCACTTCATGCCCACCTCTGCAAGTTCCCATTTTCTCCACCTTAGACTGCATTGTTTTGTTCTATAAAAATCCCTGGAAAAGACAGCTTCCTGGGCAACCAGCTGGCGTCTCCCTTCTGTCCCTCTCTCGGACAGGCGCTTTCTTTCCTCCAGTATATATTTTTTGCTCTTAACCTCAATTGCTCCTAAAATTCATTGTTCAGTTTTAGAGAACATGAACTCAGCCCAAGTGTCTTTCAGTTGGGTGTTTCATTCCCGTTTATCATTACGACAGCTAAAATCTGCTTTCTTACTGCTACTTTCCTCTTACAATGGCTGCTAAAAGTATGATTATATCTACGAGCATGAAGCTTTATTTTTCCTTTATCTTTCAAATTTATTTTCACCTCTTTAAATCTGCCAGTTGATGAATTCCTCTGAAGTATCCTATCTTTTTTAAAGTTATCTCTGTTTAGTCATAAACTTTGTTACCAGTATTATACTTTCTTTGAGGATCTATTTTAATATTATACTTGTCGTTTGGGCATTTTATCATGTTCCATTTATTTACTTCCAACTTATATCTTTATGTTGAGACTGCTTCTCCTTTTGGAATCATATGACTGGGTCTCAATCTTAGAATCTGGAATATCATTCTACACATTTTAAATGGAGTGCTTAGAAGACCAGCATTTAGTAAAATACATAAAAGTTCATCAGGATGTACAATTTATTTTTTACCTTTCTTTATTGTCTCTGATTTTTATCAATTCTACTCCCTTTCTTCCTTTTGTATCATAAATTTACTATTTTATTTTTTTTAATTTTTTTTTATTTGTGTGTGTGAGCAGGTATAGGTAGAAAACACAGCAGCTCACAAGGTGACAATGAGATGTCACAAAGCTATGGCCAACCGATAAGATTACAAGCACAATTGCTCAGGTAAAATTGATTAATCAAGATCAAATTGGGAAGCAAGTCATGTAGACGGCAAACTATAGAATGGGAGTGTTTCCTGTAGGGACTGGGTTATTGGCTCTGGCTTTTTGAAGGTGAGGAATACCTATTTAGAATATCAGTGCCTATCCCGAGGGAAGTATGTGACTCCAGTAATTTAACCTTTTTATGCAGGATGTTTTAAACAATAGAATCAATAACAGGAAAGATTGAAGTT
>NW_004524584.1:30837890-30839396 GCF_000260255.1 Octodon degus | reverse complement strand
TTTTATTTCTCCACAGATTCCTATTTTTATTCACTATGGGACTAATTCATTTTCCTCATTGAATGTGGTGTAAATTTATGCTCTAGAATTTATTCTATAATTTCAAAAAATAGGTCCTGAGAGATTGACATCTATTACTTTTACTTTAAATTCCCAATAGTGTTCATTTTTCTGCTTCTGTAGTTGTTTTTTTTTTAATCTTAAATAATTTTACAAGGTATTGTGGACTACATAAATTGATTTTTGCATACTCTGGAATCCACCACAATGCCTACTAGAATGTTTAAGTGGGCAGTAAACCCACTAAGTGTAAGGCCAGGAATTCCACCTCACATTCTGTAGCCAGTGGTTTAAATTCCCCTTACATTTTCACAGCCTCTGATACATAGTTTTGGAACTGTCCCAGGTATGTGCTGCTCTGATGATTTTGGCCCTTAGTTCACATCTTTTCAATTGAAAAACCTTTAGTTTTGTGGTTTCGGGATGTCCCATGGACAAACTGAGCTGGGACTGGTACATTCAGTTCAAATCTCAATTTGTGTGTTTAGAAATTGTGTCATTGCTTTGAACCGTCTCTGCACATGACTTTGTACTATATTCTAGTTCTTGTGTAAGATGTATTTACAGTAACTATAACATTACCACATTGCTCTAGGTAAGACTAAACATGATGAATTTTTCTTATGTTATATTGCTGTAATAAATTGAATCTAATTCTTGTTGCCATGTTCACTATGCCTAAATCTTATGCCAGAGCTAGGACATAGCAATTCATGCTGTGATGATGAAGAAGGTTATTTAGGATAAGATTTTCCAATGAGAGCTCCAGTGTGCAATGAGGATTTTATGTAACACAGCTGGTGATCTCCAGGTATGGGCTGCAAAAAGTCAACCTGTCCTTGAATCAAGACTATTTTTACCAAAGGTTTTCAAAATGCCTCAAGCTTGAAATAACTTTCTTTCAGAATCATCAAGTTGTATTTAATATTAGTTACATAGATTTCACCCTGAAATCCCTGCACATAGCAGAATATTCTGAAAAGAAGTCAGTCATTAAATTGTCAATAAAATGCTTCTAGGTGACACTGATTTCTCACAAGCTGTCTAAGGACAACAGACAAGAGATGTCCCTCCCCCAAGTTTGAAAGACGACAGCACTTTAAGTTTTGTTTTAAAAAGGTACAGATTTGCATGTGACAACTTTTGAGGACTGTGTCTTCCTCATAACTTGAGCATAGAACTTTGATTTTATGTCTAAGAAGACACTTGTCACTTTTGACAAGATGGGATTCAACCTTCAGTGCTAATGGGGTGAATCAATCAGGTATTAGTTTGCACTGAATGCCCACAGCCAGTTGGCCAGATTCCACCCTCTCAGTGTGGAAGACAAAGTCCACAAGTTTGGTGGGATAGAGGTTCTGCTAAATGACCAACTTTGGCCCTTCTGCCAACACTCCCTATGAACGGTCTGCAACTGTGCGTGGCAGACATGAGAAGTGGTCTTTA
>NW_004524584.1:30831137-30837115 GCF_000260255.1 Octodon degus | reverse complement strand
AGAAAGCAGCCAATCTTATGCATCGCAGGGCATTCTCACAGCAACCACCCATCTCTCGCCTACAGGACAGCAATGTCCACAATAACAATAGCACTCCCTGGATATGTGGGCTTTCAGTATTGTAGGAATACTGAAACCCAGGAGTGGGTTAGGGGAGGAAAAAATATATATATTGTGGAAGAAATCATGTGAAGGAAGCTCAGAACCCAGACAGAATTGTGTTAAAAGTTCAGATCACTTGTGGATGCCTGGCGCGGGGTAGGTGACTGTTCAGGCCCTAGTTGAAGGCTTTTTAATTTGCTATCATCTTATTTGTTCATTTTTGATGTTATTTGCTTTTCAATTGAGGTTCTGCTCTGAAATTTTTACCTATGCCTATCCTTTCCTCTGAAAGGTTGTTTCTGTTTTACTACTTTGTTATTTGCTCAATTTTGATTTTAGTTAACTACATGCTAAGACAGATAGTGAAGATTTAGTCTTCTCCATATGATTGGTCAGCTTTTATAGCACCATTTACTAAACAGGCTGTCTTTCTGCCAGTGTAAGTTTTTGGCCCTGTTGTTGAAGATCAAATAGCTGCATATGCCTGAGCTTGCTTCACTACCCACTGTTGGGTTGATTTGCATGTCTGTTTTGCTGCCAGGAGCCTGCTGCTTTTCATTACTGTAACTTTGTAACATAACCTGAAGCCTGGGTTTGTGATGCCTCCTGCTTTGTTCTTACTGCCCAAGACCAACAATATTGCCCAATCTATTGCATCTTATATAGGGACATCTTTCCTCTGGTTAGGTGGGGAGCACGGCTGGTACTTTGATTGGATTGGTATTGAAACTGTAGTCAGCTTCAGATGTATGACCATTTTGATAATATTGATTCTTTCTAGCTGGAAACAGTGGATATGCTTCTCTTTTCTGATGTCTTCTTCAAAAATACTGTGGCTTTTCACATAGAGGGCGTATCCAGGTTAATTCCTCTAATTACTTGATTTTTCTCAATGCTATTGTGAAGTGCACTGCTCTTCCAATTTTTTTTTCAGTGAAATTATGATTGGAGTGCAGTAAGGTCATTCACTTTGCATGTTAATTTTATATTCTGTTACTTTAGTGACTTTGATTATTCTAGGAATCTTTTGGTAGAATGTTTTTCTCTTCTAGGTAGATTGTGTTACTTGTACATAGTGATAATTTGACTTTTTGTTTCCTATATGTATCTCTTTCATTTCTTCATTTTGCCTGATTGGTCTGGGTAATTCTTAAGTACTTTAGTGAACAGGAAGAACAACAGAAGTGAGCTTTGTCTTGTTCCTGATTTTAGGAGAAAGCTTCAGGTTTTTCCCCACTAAAATTAATTTGTTGGCAGTACGTCTGTCACAAATGGCTCTTACCAAATTGAGTAAAATCCTTTTGTGTCTATTTTCTTTAGTTTTTTCAAATCATGAATGGATGTTAGGTTTTATTCAAAGTTTTCCTGTATATATTGAAATGATCATGTAGTTTTTGTCTTCACTTCAGTTTCTATAATGAATTATATGTATTGATATGCATTTGTTGAATAAACCTTGCTTGGTCACGATGTGTGATATTTCTGATAATTTGTGACATTCTGTTTGGCAGCATCTGTGGAGGATTTTTGTGCATACTGTCATTAAAGTGATTTGGCTGTCCTTCTCTTTTGGTTTGGGTCTTTCTCTGGTTTTACAATCAAGAATATGCTGGTTTCTAAGACTAACTTTGGGAATACTTCTTTTCTTTCAATTTCATTAAATATTTTGTGGAGTAATGGCACTAGATCTTCCCAAAAGTTCTTGTGGAGTGCAATGGAGAATTTTACTATCCGTTCAATTTCTTTGCTGTTCTTAAATTATTCTGTATTTTTATGTCTTCTTGGGTCAGTTTTGTTTGGAAGAGAACTTTTCCTCTTAGTGTTTGTTCTAAAAATGTGAGTATCTTGAATAAACAAAGTAGCTATTGCATATTTTCTTAGTATAAAGCTCTACAGACTAGAAATTAATGTGCAATATTCATAATATTAACAGGACAATAAAAGTCTACATACAAACTGCATCATATGCTCTACCACTCTACCATGATTTCAGATACCACAATGAGTAAGTCTAGGAGGTGAGTGGTGCGTATTTTGTTTCTACGGTGACATTTCTGATAGCATCATTATTCTTCAGATTTCTTGATGTAGAACATTCCCATGACAGTGTTTTTTGGCTATATTTGACTTTTGTGATGTTTTAATTATGAGTCTTATTTGGAAAGAAAATATAAATACAACTTTTTTCTAGGAATACATTAGAGCTTACAGGGATGATGAAGTCTGATCATTACTCTATATGTAGCATTACACTTTATAGTACTGTAGGAAGAAGAATAAAACAAAGGGAAACAAATTTTGTGTGCCAGAAAACTCTCCACCAGTACTCCATTCACTTTATTGAACTTTCTTTTTGGTTTCTTTAGAAATTTAAACTTTGATTTTGTACAAAATTATGTTCTCAGTCATCCATTCTCTGGGTCAGGGAGATTGCTCAGCAGCCTAAGTGCCTGCTTGGCTAGCACAAGATCATGAGTTCAGTACCTGGGATAAAAAAAAGGGAAAAAATTCCACTGTCCATCTCATCAGAGCAAAACTCAAAAGGCATAGAGATGCCCCCAAACCACAGCGGGCTGCAGTAAAATCCTTGTTATAGTACGACCTTCTGACCTTCTGAAATCACTAAGCTCATGAGCAAGTTCAGCACAAAGATTAAATTTACCTGTCCTACTTGAATTCACAGTTCTAATTTATCATATTACATAGATAAAAATATATCACCTTTTTCAATTTTTGTCCACATTATTCCTCCTTCTGGCTGGGTCCTCCACGCAGTAAATATTTCTTTCATTTTTGTAGAAAATATTTGACAGTATTTGCCTATCAGGTAACATTCCCTACTTATTTGTGTACTTTCTTAGAGGACTGAGATCACTTTTAACAAGTTATGTTGGTCAAACTGTATATGATTTTATTCTCTACATTTTCGCAAATGCTGTTTTTTCTCAGTATGCCCTCATGCTGCTCTTTGCTTTGGTTTCCGGCAACCTGTCAGCACATGGTTCCGGGCTCCTCGGCAGCGCACGCAGACCTCAAGATGACAAGCCGCATTCCAGTGTGCGTGGCTGCACCGAGGCTTGCTTACAAGCATGACAGTTTTGCCAGCCGCTGTCACAAGTGCAATATTAATATTCCTTCTCGTTAAAATCACAATAGTTTTAAAAAGAGTAACTTTTGTCAAGGGACAATATGTGTGTTTCTATCCTGAAGTCAAGCAATGCCAACTGCAAATGTTTCTGTTTAAACTATTAATTGGCTGATTGTACCACAATGGTTGGTCTTGCTGTCTGATTTCACAAAGCACAAAACAACTCAGAAAAATGACAAGTTATTTGTTCAGGCTATACAATAATTTCATATAATGATTAAGGATTTTAGGCCAGCATTTAAAGTAAACGACCATAACCACTCTTCCACTGCTGTGACTCTGCTCAGGAACGTATCTGTAGTCACTGTACAGGGGGGGCAAGTTCATTGACTTTTATTTTTTATCGAAAGTAAAATTCATATGAACAAAATTTTCTTCTGAGTATATTCAAACAAAGATCTCCTAATATAATGCGTTATGGTTTATAAGATGCTTCTAATATTTCATAACAAGGACTGGATAAGTCTAGAAATACTGGCTTTATTAGAAGTAAAAGTACAATTGGCAGTCTTGTAGAACAACCTTTAAAGTGACTCACCAGACATGGTGTTAGCAGGTAGTGCTCTGTTTATTTATCTATTTATTGTATCTTGATGCCACTGAGGAAAAGTCCATCGCAGGTTTTCCCTTTGCACGACCTGCCAGGGCCCCACCGCAGCCCCCGCCTCTGAAGGCCTTGGGGAGTGCTCTCTGGGGCCTCAGACAGTGATTCTGGGCTTCCCAGCACAGATCGGCATAGTGGCTGTGATGAGTTTTTGAGTCAACAAACAAGTTTCTAAAGCCCCATAATAAAAATGAAATTATTTAATATACTGTAAACCCTACAATTTTTGGAGACATTGTTCAGAAACTTTTCATCATGAGTGTGTTAATTTATATTGTACATCAAATATATTTACTATGGAAATATATACATATATTTAATAAGTATATATTATATGCATATATGTTGTTTTGCAGCAAATTTCTTTATATTTTATTGCTTTATGTCTACTTTTTCCTCTCACTTCTGAGCTAAAAGCATAAACTGGAATAGTTTTTGATAACGAATATCTGCACAAGAAGTGCTTGCTAAGCTTAATTAAATTTATTTTTCATAAGACTTTGGAGTTTTCCATCCGGTTCAACCTCAGTGACTTTTGGTGTAGAATTACTTTAAGAAAAGCACTTTCTAGGCCTGTGTTACTTCGATGGGAATCTTCTACTTAGTGAAACATCAAAATTGGTTTGTAGATTAAGGACTGCTTCACATCCTCCCTGCCCTCAGGATCTGTGTTCATGAAATCAATTTAGCATGCTGTGAATTCATCGCTTTTCCCAGTCCCAAAGTTACTGCAACATGGCCTCAAATTTCAGCCTGTAAACATTAGTTTAGAGAAGAAAAGAGAAAGCCACAAATAATAAAAGGAAAATTTCATATTTTCATTATGTCAAGATATTTTAACTATATCCAATTGAATCTGTTTTTAAAATGCGACACCATTTCTATAAATCTTTTATGAAGTAATAAATTCACTTATCTCTAATTACAAAATCTACTTACAATAATGTGTTATTATACTTTTCTTAAAATGCAAAAATTATAATTTTCCTTCATAGAAATCCTTCCACGCTGGGAAGACAGCTCAGTGGTCTAAGTGCCTGCCTGGAAAGTTCAAGGACCCAGGTTTGATCCCCAGCACCGCACGTCATGCCAGCTCTGGCCTGGGTGCAACATGCAGGCCACGGAACTGGACACGGTGGCACATGCCTGTAATCTCAGCACTGGGGAGGCTGGAACGGGAGGATCACTACAAATCCAAAATGTTTAGCAATACCCTGTACAAAAAAAAAATGCAGAGGAGGTGTCATATAACAGGGAAATCTCTTCCTTGCTCTACACATGACACATTTGGGTTTTCTGCGATAGGCTCTTGCGATGTAGTTCAGACTGATCAGTTATGGAACCAAGTTGGGCTTGAATTTACAGGCATTTTCCTGCCTCTGAATCCTAACGGCTGTAATTGCAGGGTACGCTACCTGGGCTACTTAAAATTCTTGATATATCATTAGTTTTTAAAAGTGCCAAATGGAATTTACACATGTGCATATATATGTAGTGTTTTGAGTCTAAATCAATCTCTGGATGCATGAAAGTTACTTATAATTTAAAATGTTCTGTCATTTGTATTAATTAGTTTCTTGTGTATTTAACAGCTGATTGTTGTTTAACTCCTAATGAGTCAAAACTATATTAATTCAGAGGTACTAGTAATAAGCAAAACAAAAATGACTTTCTACTCACTGTACCTAATCATTAGCAAGGTGATGATGGTATTTTAGAAACATATTAAATTTATAAGGATTTATAAACTCTTCCCCCAAAGAGTAACTATTTTGGAAGTAGCTCAGAAAAATTTTGTGCTTGGATGATGTTTCTGAAATACCTCTTTGTGAATATTTTATTTCTTGTACTTTTATTGGACTGTCCACACATTAAGAAGTTGGAACTAGTCTTTAAAAGTCAGATTTACTGAAATAGAATCAACTTTACTAAAATCAATCTAGATATACACTTTTATGAATTTTCACAAATGTATTCAGCCATGTAGTTACAGTAATAATTAAGTTATGGTTATTCCTATTAGCCAATTATATTTGTCTCCTCATTCTATATAACCCCTACACCAGTAAGTGGTGTATACTTTTTTCTATCTCTATAGTTTAACTGTTACAAAAAAGAATATAT
>NW_004524584.1:30799153-30830918 GCF_000260255.1 Octodon degus | reverse complement strand
GAGAGAGAGAGAGAGAGAGAGAGAGAGAGAGAGAGAGAGAGAGAGAGAGAGAGAGAGAGAGAGAGAGAAATTCATTTGTATTTTTGCATGCAGCACTGATACATTTTATCTGATTTCTTAGTAACATTCCATACAGCAGGCCAACATAGTATGTATGAACCGGCTGAGTGGATCCTAGCTTGCTTACCATTCCCATTTAAAATATTCATCAATATCAACAACTTTATTGATATTTTTAGGCTACATAAAAACTTGTGAATGGGTTCAACACTTATTGTCATGATATTTCTAATTTATTCAATATGTGGTTTTGATTTTATTAGACTAATCAGCATAGGCAATTTTCAAATGAAGTGTTAGAGGAGCATCAGGTTTCTCATTCACATTAATTTGATATTGATAGGTAAATTTTCCTGATTTATTATTTTGTTAAATTTTTCCACTATCATTCTGCTTGAGTTTTGTTATTTTTTTAAATAACAAGGTCATATGACAGTACAACTAGTTCAACAAATAAATATAGGTTTTAAATCTTATTCCAAGGAAATCATAGTGAAATATAGTAATGACCTTTTAGTTTCCTAGACAAATCAAGTTATTGGTGTTTTTTGTTTCAATTTAGCTAGTTTGACTTTGAATTTGCTTTAAAATTCTTGCTATATTTTTCTTTTTAAAGTTTATATTTGATTAAAAAATATTGTGGTTTCTTTTATAATCCTGTCTGAGGATGGAAACCATGCCTTCACAAGAGTTATCCACCCATTACCTCTTAAATTTTATTTTATTATTCAATTTTATTTTATCTTATGACAGGATCTCGCTAAATTTCTGAGGCTATGCTCAGATTTGTGATCCTACTCTCTCAGTCTCCCACAGTGCCTGGGCTACAGGTTCTCATCCCCCACACTAGGACCAGAGTCCTAGCTAGAACCACCAGGAGCCACACGGCAAATGAGTGAAGTGAAGTCAGTTGCCATGGGTCAACTTCAAGGGAAACTGAAGAGAGAGGAGACTCAAAGCCAGAGGAGGAGGCTATTGTAGAGTGACTTCTCTGTGCATTTGATTTTATTCATTGTGTTTTCTTTAATGAAGGGAATCACTTTCCATGTAGAAGAGACAAAAGTTGTATAGTGATCAAGTTACAACAAAGTAATATTCATTCAATAAAAAAAGATTTAAAAATGAACTTGTGACTTAGACTACCACTGTTTGGTATTCATGGTAAAAGGAAATACTAGCTAACACAGTGCATAGCTGGTTGCCATTTATTTCATTATCTCCACCCTTTAGCAGAAATCGTTGAAAAGATAGTGATTTACTTCTTTCATTGCACAATTGCAATGCCTTTTAAAGGGACTAGGATACATTTAGTATTCTTATCCTAGGAGATTTTGTTAAATCATGGGAAGGCAATTGAACAGCATAAATCTATTTATATGGTGCTAAATTTCTATATTCATTTTATAGTAAAATTGAGAATTTCTACCATCTCAGTCTTATTGTTTATAGACCACTGTGGAACCAAGGAATGAGTTTAAAAAACAAGAAATGTGTTGTATATATTTCCAAGCAATTGATCCAGCCAGTAAATTCACATTTCCAGGTAAATGTGCACATATACAGGTACATTAATTACACTGGTCTTTATGCTTGATCTTTCTAGTCTTGATATCCTTATAATAGAACTCCAAATAGACTTGAGTTCTTGTTGATCCAATTTGTAAATATTCCAAATTTCTGATTCCAGGGCTGGGGAGACAGCTCAGTAGAATAAGCACTTGTCCAGCAACACAAGGCCATGAGTTCAATCCCTGGTACTGCAAAATAAATAAATTAGCTAATAAATTAATTAACTAATTTCTGGTTCCTTTCAACTTGACAAGAATTTGAAATTGATTTTCTGGATAATTTGGAGACATAAAAGCATTTGGGACTTTGTATAGAACATGATACGTTGGTGGAGAAGTATGCGGTAGATGAAGTCATTTGCAGACTCTTATGCAAGTAAAGGCTATGTATTATTCAGATTTTCCAATATTAGGACAAATGATCCTACATCCTCAATGTGAAAGGAGAGAGATCTCATTTGGCTCACAGTTTTAGGGCTTCCCACACTTGATCATCTGGCTGCAAGGAAGTACTAGTGGAGCAAAGATCCTTAGTTCATAACTGCAGTGAAGCAGAACAGAGGAACAACAGCAAGAAAGGGGCAAAGACCAGTTAGTCCTTGAGGTCATGGACGCATGAGCCACAAAGCCACAGACAGTTGTGTATTACTAACCTCCCACATGGCTCTGCAGCTAGTCCTATTGGTAAGTTAGCTCAAGTGACACAAAACCATTATAAAGTAAAAAGAAGCAAATAACTTCTACTTTCCAGAGAGGTATATTACTTTCATAAAGCTTTTCTGGTATGCTCCAAAGTTTCTCTCTCTTAAGTTAGGTGTCTCTCCTCTGAATCATGGCCTATAGTTCAGCATAAAAATACACATAATAATACATATAGGAATAAAATTTCAACTATGAACCAAAAATCTTAAATCTAATCTTTAGGCATATTCATTAATTATAAATAAAAGCTAAGGAATTATTTCATGGTAACCAAATGAATCTCTTTGTATATCCACCTAATTTTGCCATTAAGATACTCTCCTATCTATACTTCAGAGGATGTCTAGAGCAACTAGCTCACCTGAACATCATTTTCTTTACCACAATTATAAATGACTAAAATCTGCTTAAAGGAAGATGTTCTTCCTTTTTTTTTTTTCTTAAACAAGGTTTTATTTGGAGACAACAGGTTTTTATAATGCACTTCAAAATACAGTTAAAATCCTTTCTAATTTGAATTCTTCACATTTTGATGAGTGCATTTTTTTTTGAACCAGGTATTGAACTCAGGACCCTGCACTTGCCAGGGAAGTGCTTATTCTACTGAGTTATCTCCCCAGCCCCTGATGAATGCATTTTTATTTAAATGTTTGGGTTTTTTCCATAATTTTATCACCTAAGATCTTAATAGATTTTCAAGAGTGTGTTAATTATAGAGATATAATTTGCCTTTTGAAAAACCAAAAGAGAGGCTTTCCTGGTGCCGTGAGAGAACTTTGGTGGACTCTGGAAGCCTGAGGTACCCTTGTGAGCTCTGACTTCCCTTAGCACCCAGCACACAGTTGTTGTGGAGCTTCTGTTGGTGCTGGTCCAAACATTTAAGAACTTAGGAGGACTCTGAATAGTCTTTAGGCTGCAGGAGAGGTGTGATCTGTGGGCCCATGGCAAGCAGGCATGGGGCTTTCCTAGAGCCATTTAAGAACTTTGGTGGACACTGGGTAGTCTGTAGGACTCTGTCTGGGTGATTACTTGGGTACTCAAAAATGTCAAATGGGGCCAGCAAGATATCTAAGCACAATAAAGTGTCGGCTTAGACAGGCACAAGGATCGTGGTTCAATCTACAGCACCATAGGCCATTCCAACCCTGCTCCTAAGGCAGGCTGAGCCTGACAGAGTCCACACTTAGTTGTGAATACCTGTAATCCCAGTGCTTGGGAGGCTGAAAACAGGAGGATGGCTATGAATCTTGGGATCACTATGAGTCTGAGCTTCATAGTGAGACCCTATAAAAACCAAATACATTAAAAAATTTTATTTTTTAAAAAAATCACTCTAGAACAAAGGCCATCTAAATCCTTTAGCCCAACCAGAACAAATCCAGGAGACAAAGACATACAAGGACTTTTAAATTAAACACCTGAAATCTCTCAAATGGTATCAACTGAAGTAAAGAAACAGGTCATCAGGCTATAGAAGAAATAAGATCAAAAATAATGTCTCAGGTCCAAAAAGAAAGGACAATAATCATGAAATAATTGCTCAGTGAAATTAAAGAAGATATAGATAGAAAAATAGAGGAGAATAGAAAATGATGGAAATACTGAATGACCAATATAGGAAAGAATTAGAACATATGAAACAGATGTAAACAACCATCTAGGAAATTAATATCTCTATTTAAAGCTCCCAAAACCTGTTGAATGAAACTGAAGATAGACTTACAGACCTCAAAGGCAATGTTGCAACTAATGAATGTGAAGTAAAAAATCTCTTAAAAGTAACAAGGAACCATGAAATAGCAACTCAGAAGCTACAAGAAGATACAAAGAAAAAATGATAGAATAGCAAGAGTCACTGAAGCAGTGGGGGACAGCACAAACAATATAAAAAGACTATTTGCAGAACTGGCAAAAATTTTCCAAACATGAGAAAAAAACTAACATAGAGATAAGCAAGGTAAGTAGAATTCCACATAGAGAAGCACAATAAATCTGAACCTAGATACATGATAATAAAAATCTCAGATATTAGTCAAGAGAATAGAATATTGAAAGCTGCTGGAGACAAGAAATGAATCGCATACAATAGAAAGCCCATCAGAACCATAGTAGATTTCTCAACACAAACCGTCAAATCAAGAAGAACTCGGAGTGAATTATTTTAGGTCCTGAAAAAAATAACTACAACCCAGATTGATATAACCTTCAGAATTATCTATCAAATTCAATGGTGAAATAAGATCTTTCCAAGGCAAAGAACACTTGAAGAAATCCAAGACAGCCAAACAAACCCAAAGATTACTGATAGATATTCCAGAAAGAGGAATTCCAGAAGAGGAAAATATTCCATGAAGACATGATCACAGCTTCAAGGACAACAGAAAGAAACCACCAAACAGAACAAGTAATTAAGTAGGGGTAAAAGTACAGAACTTATAAAAAGAAAATAACATGACAAAGATAAGCCAATGTTTATCAGCTATGACCACTAATGTAAATGGCTTTGAATCATCAATAGAAAGAACACAGAGGGCCAGCCAGATAGCTCAGCAGATTAAAGCACCTGCTTAAGCAGATGCAGGGACTGGGGTTTGATCCCTGGTGTGTCATGCTGGCTCTGTCCCCAGGGCATGCTGAGATGTTAAAACTAGGTGTGGTGACACATGCACCTGTAATTCCAGTACTTGGAAACTGAAAACAGAATCACAGTGAGTCCCATCTGTGTAGGGAGACCCTATCGACCTTATACTAAATACAAAACAAAACAAACAAACAACAATAACAGAAAGGAACACAGGGATTTAAAGTTCACAATATCCATGGTTGTTGGACAATACTACTTCCCTGTTATGTCTAAAGCGTTTGATATTCAGACAGATAGTGATGTTAAGCTCAACTGCCTCTGTTACAGCATAATAATTTCAGTAAGTTTCTCTTCTGGATGACTAACAACTAAAGTTTGCAGATCAAAAACTATACAGAGGGGCTACAGGGATAGCCAATATTTTGGCCCTAGCCCTTCAAGGTCAGTGAGGACTAAGAACATAAGAGAACCTGTGCTGTGACATGCCATAACTCAATGGTGTCCCAAATTTTCTGTTCAAGGAGATTATGTAGCCACATAGAGAGTGATCAATGTTGTATAATGTGCTTAAGGAGAGTTGCCTAGAGAGAAAACTGGTCAAGCAAAGTCCATGACTCATCCAGATGGCTGACACTGACAAAAGACCTACAAGTTGCTGTACATGGTTTCAGGGTAAACCCTGAGGGGATTTGACTGACTTTGTCAAATAAAAAAAGTTACATTTTTAGTTATATAAGTCTTCCTTTAACTTGCTCTTAACCATCCAGCAGAAAAGTATAACCACGAGGTATATTAATATGCTGAGCTGTAAAAGGCTCACGTCAATGACTTCTGACAATTTCAAGTTGTGTTGATAACCCAGTACTACTATGGACTATTGGAGTATATTGAGTTATTTTGCTGAATTCATGTAGCTACAATATTTGAACTGGCATCAAGTATGAAAAGGGCCTTTAAAGAATTCTCCAAATACAGCTTCTCTAATAGGAATGGAATACCCATCTCTGAAAAAAAAGGGGGGATATAAATGATACAAAATAGGGTAGATATACTTTATCTTAGTTCAATGAGAAGAAAGATTTGTACTAATATTGTTTAGACAAGATATCATATATCTATATCTATATCTATCTATCTATCTATCTATCTATCTATCTATATCTTGTACTCTGAATAACTACTACAAAGATAATAATATCCAATGTATTAATCATATTAACTGTCCTACTAACCTGTTTTGAAACTGTCTTATTGCTATTTCTTTCTCATTAAAATTAATATTTTTTAAAAAGAACACAGAATAGCACAATGAATTAAGAAACAGAATCCAAAAGTATACTGCATACAAGAAACACATTTAACACAAAAAGAAATTCAGACTAAAAATCAAGGATAGAAAAGAATCCCCCATTCCACAGGAAATCAGAAAAAAAAAAGAAAACAGGGGTAACTATCCAGTTGCTGACAATATTAACACCTTCAAACCAAAAATCATCCAAGGAGATAAAGAAGGTCACTACATACTTGCTAAGGGAAAACTGTGAGGGAGAGATAACAATTACAAATATATATGACCCAATGTAGGAGCACACACCTACTTAAGACAAATTGCAACAGACATGAAATGTCAAATGAGTAAAACTACAGTGTTAACCAGGGGCTTGTGCATGCCACACTCACAAAGTGCTAGATCAACTAGGAAAAAATCAGCAAGGAAATAACAGCATTAAAACTGTGAAGAAATTGACCTGCTAGAGCTCTACAGTGCTTTACCCAGCAACAACAGAACACAAATTCTTCTCAGCTGGACATGGAAGACTCTCCAAAATGGACTATGTACTAGCACACAGAGCACTGTGAGGTAAATGCAAAGCAATGGAAGTTATATCATGCATACTATCTGATCACAGCGCAATACAACTAGATATTACTGAAAAAATATACTATAAAAATGCACTAAACATATAGAAATTAAATAACCTCCTAAACAGCCAATATTTACAATGAAACAAAAATGCAGATACAACTTCCTGAACTTGTGAGCTGCAACAAAAGCTGCTTTTAGCTATAAGAGGCAAATTTACAGTGATACATTTGCATATTAGGAAGACAGAACAAGACCAAATAAATGATCTTACGTTGCACAGTAAGATCCTAGAAAAAGAGAAACAAAAGAAGACCAAGGCCCAGAGAGGGCAGGAAATTATAAATATTACAGCAGACATTAATGCATTGGAGATATAGAAAACAATACAAAGATAAATAAATCAAAGAGTTGGTTCTTTGAAAGGATAAATGAAATAGATAAAACCCCTATCCAACTTGATCAGGAAAGGAAAGATAAAAACCCAAATTCATGCAATAAACAATGAAAACGGTGAAATCACTACAAGCTGTAGAGAAATTCAAAAGATTATCAATATCTACTTCCAAAATCTTACTCTCACAGGTTGGAAAACAGAGAGGAAATGGACAGTTTCCTAGATACACATGGAAGACCAAAGTTGAGTCAAGAAGATATACAAAATCTGCATAACCTAACAATGAGAAATGAAATTGAAAATGTAATACAACCCTATCCACAGAGAAAAGTCCAGATCCTGATGGATTCACAGCAGAATTCTACAGGAAACTTAGAGAAGATTTAACATCAACTTTTATCAAAATCTTCAATAAAATTGAAAATGAGACAATTCTCCCAAATTCATTTTGGATGTAAGTATAATTCTGACTCTAAAACCAGAGAAAGATCCAACTAAAAATGAGAACTGTAGGCCAGTCCCTCTAATGAATAGAAATATAAAAATGCTCAATAAAATACTAGCAAACAATGCAGCAAATCACCAAGAATGTTATATACCATGCCCAAGTGGGATTCACTCCAGGAATGCAGGGATGGTTCTAAGTATGCAAATTCATGAATGTAATACACCGCATCAATAGAATCTGGAACAAAAACCACAGGACCATCACAATAGTTGCAGAAAAAGCTTCTTCAAACTCTACAGAAAATTAGAATAGATGGTTTATATTTCAACCTGATAAAATTCATCTATGAGAAACCAATAGCTAACATCATACTAAATGGAAAAAAACTGAAGGCCTTCACTTTAAAATCAGAAACAAGACATGGATGTCCACTGTCTCCATTCCTATTCAGTACAGTCCTAGAAAATCTGTAACATATGTGTTGTTTTATGTTACCCTATATTGGTCTTTTTTTCTATTTGTTTTACTTCTGTTTTTACTCTGCAAAATAAAATAAAATAAAACTTTTTTTAAAAGTAAAGACAAGAAAATTGGAAGCACTTCTTAAGAGTAAGCACTAACAATGATTTGTCAAAACTTGAATAACTATTTTTGTTAATGTGAGAAACATATTTGAAGATAAAAAGATAATATAATAATTGTTATTGTCTATTCTCATTTTGAATATCTGTAACATATGTATGACTGCTTTATGTTGTCCAATTTTATCTTTATTTCTGCTATCTGTTCTTGCTTTTGTGTTTACACTTAAAAATAAAATAAAAACGATATATTTCTGGAAACTTTAGCCAGAAAAACTAAATGTGAGAGAGAAATAAAATGAATGAGGATTGGAAAAGAAGAAGTGAAATTATTATCATTTGCACATGACATGATACTCTAAACAGAACACTCCAAAACTCCACCAACAGTCTTGCAGATTTAATCACAAAATCACACAACATAGCAGGATACAAAGTCAATACCCAAAAATTAGTAGCATTTTTCTACACACAGAATGAACACACTGAGAGAGAAATTAGTGAAACCAAGCATTCACAATAACATCCAGAAAAAAAGAAATATGTCCTCACAAAGGATATAAAAATTTATACAGTGAAAATTATGGTACTCTGAGAAAAGAGACTGAAGAGGATTTGAGAAAATGGAAAAATATTCCATGATCCTGGACAGGAAGAACCAGCATAGTGAAAATGGACATACTTCCAAAATTGTTAAGAAGAATCAATGCAATCTCAATTAAAATACCATTTTAGTATACCTCACAGAGCTAGCAAAACTTTTCCTCAAATTCATTTGGAACCAGAAGAGACTCAGAATACCAAAAGCACTCCTTGCAAACAAAGGAGAGACAAGAGCTATCACAATTCCTGACCTGAACTTATACTGTGACGCTACTGTGATAGAATCAGCATGGCACAGGCATAGAGACAGACCTGAGGATCAAGGAACAAATTAGAAGATGTAGACACATTGGCAAAACACTCAGTCACCTTATCTTTTTGTTTTATGTATTTGTTTGTCACAGGGTCTCACTTTGGAGCTCAAACTCAGCGTGATCCTCCTACTTTCATCCTCCCCAGCACTGGGATCACAGGTTTAAGCCACTAAGCCTGGACTCTGGCTAGCACACCCCACCCTGGGGGCTGGGCTGGCATAGCATATGGTGCCAGAGATCGAACCATGGTCCCTGCACTTGCCTACCCAGGCACTTTAGTCCACTGAGCTGTCTTGCCGGCCCTATCAGCTACCTTAGTTTTGATAAAGGGGCCAAGCATACTCACCGGAAGAAATATACCTTCTTTAATCAGTGGTACTGGAAAAACTGGCTTTCCACATGCCAAAGGCTAAATCTAGACCTAGGCCTAGTACCATGCAGAAAGCTACAGTCACAATGGAACATAGGTATAAATATCAAAACAGCAACTCTAAATCTGGGTGAAAACGTAGGTAAAATCTTAAAGACATAGGCGTAGCTAGAGAGAAAAATACTGTGAAAATACAACAAATACTATGAAATTCATATTACTTTGTTAAATAAATTCTGTATCAAAACCCACAAACTGAGAAAAAATTAGAGCTGACTAGCCCGCCATTAAAGGCCTTCTGTCTAGAACATATGAAGAATTTAAAAAAATCAGGCCCTCCAAATTCAGAGACCCAATCTAAACATGGGAATCTGAGACGAATATACAGTTTTCAATGGAAGAAACACAAATGACAAGTAAATATATGAAAACATTCTCAACATTATTGGTCATTTGAGAAATGCAAGTGAAAACAGCACTGAGATTGCATCTCACCTAAGAAAAAAGTGGCTAATATCAAAAAGTCAGCCAATAACAGATGATGGAGAGGCCATGGAGAAAATGGGACACTGCTGGTGGAAGTGCAGAATGGTACAAGCACTGTGGGGATCAGTGTGGACATTCCTTTGAAACCACAATTGGAGATCTCATTCAAGCCAGCTATTCCACCCCTAAGTATTTTTCCAGAGGAACTGAAAACTTCATACCACAGCAATATATTTGCACCGTTGTTTATAACAGCATAATTTGTTACAGCTAAATCCAGAAACAACTCCAATGTCCATCAACTGAAGAATGGATGTAGAACATGTGGTATTTCTACACAATGGAGCACTATTCAGCTATAAAACATGAGAAATGTGACTTTTGTAAACAATGCAAGTAAAGAGCACATGCTTAAGTGAAATGCATCAGACCCACATGTGCAAACATTGTATTGTTTCTTTAGTGTGAGAACCAGAAAAAGAAAAATGGAATCTGAAGGGTACAATAGACACTGCAAAAAGGGAATAAACTTATTCAAAAGGAAAGAGATACTGAGTTGTTGTAATATAACAAATACTGTGAAATTCATATTACTTTGTTAAGTGAAATTCTGTATTACTTTTATTTTTTTCTATTTTAATTCTAACTTGTACTCTCTTTAAAAAATAAAAACAATTAGAAAAGAAAAGCAAAATATATACTTTGGCACTCAGGTGCTGATAACAGTAGAGAAAAACAGCTACCTAAAGTGAAAAAAATGTGTTCAATGAAGAATAACTCTGTGGTGGCAGCCAAGGAAAATGATTTTCTACAAGGACCTATAGACACTGAGCAATAATTCAGCCATGAGGCCATTGTCACTTGGGATTTTTGAATTTGTTCCCCTCAAATTTGGAGGGGAGGCATTTGCTCTGTGCACTGTAGGATACTTACTAACATCCTTGCCTTAACTATAATCCTAGCTGTTATGTTGGATCTGGGATGTTCCGCCAAAGTCCACTATTTTCTTAGGTGATTGGATGATGGCGTTGCAATGTCCATCAGTAGGCTAATTCACTGATGAATTCCTAGCTCAGTGTGCCTAGGATGTGGGGTGTCTTTGAAAGGGTCAGGTCATTTAGGGCTGTGACCCTGAGGAGCACAGAGCTCTCTCAGAGTCCTCTCTGCTTCCTGGCTGTCAGGATCTCAGTGGCTTTTCACTGCCAGACCCTTCACCTCATCTTTCTTGATTTGCAGGTGAATGACTGTGAACTGAATGTGTTCAATACACAAGCCAAAGTGAGCTTTTCCTTCTTGGTTTGGGTATTAGTTATGGTCACAGCAATGAAAAAAGTAACTAAGATGGAATTTCTGATTGTCCAACAGCCTTCTGGTATTGTCAGGTGTGTTCTCTACTCCAGAAACACTGGCCACACAAAGCACATTTAAAATTTCAACTCAGTACCAAAGAAAGAAAAAATATCTACCACAAAAAGAGAAAAGGTCCTCAGTTGCTTTTACTGCTTTCCTTAACCCAGTATCCAGACAGTGAGGAAGCCCACATAACGTGGCCTCTTGTTCTACACCTTCCTACTGTGAAACTTGTTGCTGTTGCTAAATGAAGCAGAAAAGAAGTCATGCTTGTGGCCATGTATGCTGTACACTCTGTTGAATCATGTTTTTAGGGCTAAGATGATTTTTTCTGTATTAAATTCACATTTTTTAAACCGTACCTGCACATTTTTGACATTACCTTGGTTTGTTCAACTTCATCCTCAATCATTTAACTTCATAGTTCAGGAAGGAATTATGTTGGTCAAAAGTGGGTTCCTAACATGACAAGTATTTTATGATGAGAAAAGTGTATTTCTCACACTGGACATCGATTGCTGATGGATAAGGGCCCTGCCTGTAACAACCACTAAAGGGTCCAGGTTGTTGGAGATGTTAACTGATCACATAGTTGCCTCAACTGTGGAATATCAGGAAGTGATTCCAAGGCTTCTGGCCTGAAAATAACACACAGGACTCCTGCTGCTTGGTTTATTAGCCAGTACCAGAGAGCGTCCACCTTGGCTTCAGTGCAGTGGAGAATGCAGCTGCATCCTATGTCTGAGAAGCAAGTTGAAATAGTTTCTGACAGTTCTAACAGTACGATAGAGGATGCATTTGATGTGGCGCTGACACTCCCTGGAAATGAATCACTTTGGTATTTTCCCTACTATCTTCTTCAGGAAGTTTCAGTGCACATTAAGGTTCTCCAGGAAGTTTAATGTTGCTGTGAATACACCTTCCATCTCATACCTGCTTCACCTAAATGTTTGAACCAAATATAACTTTGAATCAAAAGCCAGTCTATGGGTCCTGGATCCCTACTGTACATGTGGCGTGAGTACCAACCTGCTCTCTAGGAATAAAAACAGAAAACAGAACAAAAATGAAAAATAAATGCCCAACAACTGCTTTAGCAGGCATTCCTCCTTCCTGTCCAAATTTCTGATTTACTCAATGTGATTCAGTTAGTAATTCTATCTTTTCTTTCTCAGTATTTAGTGCAGGATGAGAGAAAAAAGTGGATGACTCTAGTTTGATATGTTTCTTTACTCCATTTAGCCAAAATGTTGAAACACCTAGTATGTCAGAGCATCTTGTAAGAAATTCGTTGAACTTCTGAAGAGGATGAAAATTTGGAGATAAAATCACAGATCACTTTCCTCTCCTGCTTTCTGGTCATTGAAAGTGGTGACAAAGGTATATAAAACAATGCAAAGGGCTTCGTCTAACCAAGAGCCAATAAAGGAACTTTAAAATTGATACATGCCTTTCTTTTTTATACCAAAATTTCTTTCTTTTTTCTTGTAAATGGGCTTGAGATATTCTATAGCAAATTTGTGTGTGGAGGTCAGTGAAAATGCCACTGAAAGAGAAGAGGCATTAAGTTGCAAAATAAGTGGAGATACACTTCCGATAGAGACTTCATGCACTTATAAATATATAAAAATGAAAAGTGCTTTTTTTCTTTAAAAGGAAAATGAACAGTGGTGCATATATAAAAAGACTACTGTTTATTGTTAATCAACTCTATTAAAAAGAGCACAAACAAAACTATAACAGCATTACAAATATTTTCAATGAGCTCAGAAATTCTCATTTTTGGGGCTGGTGAGATGGCTCAGTGGTCTAAAGCACCTACTTAGAACAAGCTTAGCAAAGCATCAGGGACCGCGGTTCAATCCCCAGCACCACATGCCAGCCCGCCCCGCCCCCTGGTGGGCTGAGCTGGCCACACACACACAAAATAAATAAATAAATAAATAAATAAATAAATAAATAAATAAATTCTCATTTTTGGCAAATATGCAGGAAAATGATAATCTCCTTTTGTATTAGTATGTAAATGGACAGAGGTTTTTGAAGATATAATTTGGGGGTTTGCATTGAAATTATAAGTGCAAAATCTTTTGCAACTGGAAATTCAAATTCTAAAATGCCATCTTTCAAAAATGTATAACTTTATAAACAAGTATAGGTATTATTACCTCAAAGCTCTCCATTCCTATAGCCAGGTAAGTGACAGGAGAATATAAGTTAAGATAGAGTAAACATTAATAAAAGATGAGAGAGACATAAAACATACCTCTGAAATTCTAGAAGCCTTCTCCGTTCCTCAGGAGAGAAACTTGTTTCTTGGCATAGAAGCAACAGATCTGCGTGCACGTTGTGCTCACAGCTCTATTTCATTTTCCCTTGTCATCAAAGAAAAAAGTGTGCTGCTTTATATTTGTGAGACAGTAAAGATGCTTGTAAGGATAAATAAAGTTCAGTATCATTTCAAACTGAGATGTACCAAATCCACCTTCACACCATAAATTTTAGTTGTGTGGTACTATTGTTGAACGTTACATTCTAGAATTAAAGACAAATAAAGTAGAGTTTTTTTGTAACACCACAAACACACACACACACACACACACACACACACACACACACAGACCTAGAAATTCAAATATTTATCAAAGAGCTGAGAACACAAATCATTTGTCAAAGTTATAAAGTCAATTAATTTTAAGGCTAACAGTTAATAAAGTAAGAATATTTGATTCTTTAGTAATATTAAATTAAGCATCAAGCAAGCATGTGTGTGACATTTTTCAGTAAATTTATTTCACTCAACATCTGTCATCATAATTTTTCAAAGTTTTTATGTAATATTGCAATGATTGAGTCATTGTACAGCATAATTTCTTTTAAAATTCCAACTATCATGAGCCTAGATATTAAGTTGAGTATCTAAATATTTATCTATATAATAGTCTGCTGACCTTGAATTTTAATTTAATGTGAGATAAAGCTTTTAGTGTAAAATTGATTCTAAACCTCCAAGATGCATATCTTATGAAAAGTTTATTCAAAAGTGCTGCTGTGTATTAAGAGGGAAGCATCTGAATTTTATCGCCAGTGGAAAGCCCCATTTCACCCATTGCGCATCCATGACCTGGGAATGACCACTGAAAGCCACTGTCACCACCACGCGCCTTGTAGTGAGGTGATGATATTTATCTTTCAGTTGAGTTGCCCAGGCTGGGCTCAGAGTTCTCCTCCGGCTTCAGCTCCTCAGGCTGCTGAGAGCACAGGCATGCACCACCATGCTCAGCCTGACTCAGTGGGCCTTTTTACACGTTAGGTAAACACTCTACAGATGAGTCACATCTCTACTCACTATACACTTTACTTTTTTCTTTTGTGATATTGCATAATGTACAAGTATAGCCGTGTTCTGCTGTCTTTGTGCTATCAACAGCTCTGAAGATAGCTGGATAGTCCTACATGGCACATGCCCAGAGTACAGGGGATTCATGCTCTTATGGCAATTCTCAGCTGCTACAGCGTGGTCATCAGGTAGGGCATGTACAAATGATGGAGCCCAGCAGATGTCAGGGTGGAACATTCTATTTAAAGCTCACTGCAGATGGCTGCCTGAACAGATGTTGAACAATGGCTCAGCTCTACTTTCTGGGAAAGTGACCAAACATCCGGTATTAGCTCTTTGCTACTAAGAACCAAACTTATCAGCTTCATTATCCAAAATCAGAAAAATGGATTAGACGTGCTCACTATCAGTCTTGCATACCATATGCTTCTTGCCCTGGCCATAGTCCTATGTCTGAATTAGGTTCTCACTTTGAATAAAATATCCTGACACCCAAGTTAGGAAAAAAAAAAAAGCCTTACTTTTATTCACAATCTGGAGAAGTTTTATTCCTTAGTCAGCAGGCTCCAAGGCACACTAGAGAGACATGGGACAGGAAAAACATTTAAGACATGGCAGACAGGAAATGGTGTTTCCTTTTTAATCTAGCCAGGCTATAAGCCTAGTAGTTGGTAGTCCCGCCTACCCCCAGGATGGGACTTCTTTCTTCAGCAGATCCTTCATTCACACCCAAAGCTGTGCTAAACCAGCAATAAACTAAGTTAGTATCATGTGCCCAGAATCAGGTATCATAGCCAACATCCAGTCACTGGCAAAGGCCCCACCCATGGGCTCATGATGCTTTGGGGAGGCATCTAGAAATAAACCATAACAAACTGCTGAGTTGGGCATTGTGTTGGAGGATTTCTAGCAGGACACATTAAGGTTCTCCACAAAGGAAAGTGTAGAGCACCAGCTTTTTCCTTTGAGGTCCTTCTGTGATATTAGCGGCGACAAATACTTCAGTATATGAGAACAGTATGATTTTTGTGCCAAGATGTGTGTCTGGATGCTGTAACTTAATTTTAAGAATTATGATAGATCTTTCACTTGAAGACATGAATTTATTGTTATCTTAGAATAGGGATAATTTTTAGACTACACAAAATTATTAAATATTGATATTAAAATAACATCTTAAAGTTACAATAGATACTATGAAAGGGAAAGAAACTGTTCAAAGGGAAAGAGCAATTTGGATGAAAGAATGGAGAAAGGAAAGAAAGAAACAGAGAGAGAGAGAGAAGGAAGGAAAGGAAAGGAATTAAATATCTATATACACAGGTTATTTTGGGCAATTATACTGTTGATTTCTGCTGGTCTATTGAAACAGTTAATGCTTAAATTTTTCTTTCTCCTTTTTAATTTTTCATAAATGTTTGACCATTTTTTCATGCTTATATCTGGTAATCTGAGTAACTAATTTGAAGGCAACAATATGCAAAGTAACAAATATTGTTGAATTCCTGTCATTTTTTTGGTGAAATTCTGTATTGTTTCTAATGTTTCCTTTGCTATTTCTAAATTCTCTTCAAAGTGAAAATAGTAAGCAATGGATTAGCCATTGTTCCACTCTTATTATATCATTTTGGAATTTTGTATTTTTGTTGTTTGTGTTTTCTTTAAAGTAATTTTTTAAGTAAAAAAAGAAAATGAAGAATCTGATTTAATATTCTAGCATCCCGCTAAGAAAAATTCAATATCAAAGTAAAACATCAAAATATTAAAAGGACACCAGAAAAGGATAGATAATTACGACACAGTTCTACAACAACAGCAGCAATGGTATAAGCAAAATGCCTCATACACAGATTACATACAGCGAATGAGGGAACAAGGTCTAAACAAGGTAACAGCAGAGACTTGGGTGGGCACTGTAGAAGCACATCCAAGTAAACAATAATTCTGTCAAGATTTCTCGGGGTTTTTTTGAGTTTCATTTATTTATTCATAACTTTTTTATTTTAAAGTTTAAAAAACAAAATTTGAAAGCAAGATAATAGGAGGGAAGCAGTGGTTAATACATAGGTGCTGTTATCTTTATATTAGTTACTCAGAGTAAGAAATAGCAACTTTTAATTGTCCAAACAGTCTTAGCAGAAACCTTTCTTTTGAATGAACTCATAGAAATTAGTAGTAGAGGGCCAGGGATATAGTTCAGTGGCATAAGTGCCCGCCTGGCAAGTGCATGGTCCCAAGTTTGATCCCTGGTGCCACCAAAAAAAAATTAATATACCTATCTTAATTATCATAACATATATGTCTATTTTTTCCTTTTTCCTTTTCCCTTCTTTTCTCTATTTCATCTTCCTGGACTTATAAATCATCAAAGTGCAAATATTAGCATAACCTGATACTGTTAAACTATTACTAAAATGGCTAAACTAAATGCCATAGAAAATACAAATTTTTGGGAAAAAACTGGGACCTCCTTGGCTCTTTCTCATGTTGTCCTTGTGGGAATGTAAACAGCCAACTGGGACAATCACTAGTTTCTACAAAACACATCATATCAATATAAACTTTAAAGCAATTTCATTGCTTAAGAAGTTATCAGACAGATACATTTTCATGAAAAAAATCATACATTTCTCAAGGTAATAGTAACTTTGTTCTTATTGTCCCAAATGTAGAATTATTCCTGTGTCCTTAGAGGAGAAGAGTGAATATGGAAATTGTGATAGATTTGGAGAATGGATGGCTGTTATACAAGATTTAGTTGTCTACACCCACACCATTGCATACATGAGTGCCACAAGCAGACACAAAACAGTGGGCAGAAGCAGTCTGTGCTCGGCTGTCGTGTGGGTCCAGAGCTGCAAATTCTGAACGCGAGGCCCTGGCTCTGAGTCGTGTCCAGGAGCAGGCACGCCCTTCGCATGGCTGGCCCTGAGCTGTACTTTGACGACTAAGCGTCTCTGTGACTAGGTAACTGAGCCCAACCCAGGACGCCTGAATCATTATGCAGCAGGTTATCAGATTTTAGCCTCAGATCTTTAAATGATTTAAAATTTTCCAAGAGTTTTAGTAAAAAATAATAATCATTTTTCTATTAAAAGCTGAAATGATTGGAGAAGTGGAACATACCTGTAATTCTAGTTACTCCAGAATCCAGAGGCAGGATAGCAAGTTCAAGTGAGTGCAGACAACATAGGTGGCTCTTGTCTCAAAATGAAATTAATTAATTAATTAATTAATGGTCGAGGTATAACTCAGTCTAGAGCACTTGTCTACCATAGGCGAAGCACTGGGTTCAACTCCCAGTACCCCAACCATTAATTAACTATTTAATATCTTAATAAACAAATATATATTCACAATTTGAGTAGCACTTTTCAGAGTGTAGATCCATGATTACCTTTAGCATTTATTTTCATCCAGAGAGAGACAAATAGTATTGCTTCTATTAATTAGGAGAAAAAGAATGGACTTCTTCTCAAGTATTGATCTCAAGTTTGAATGACTACAATGATCAGTAGTATACTAAATCTAATACCATGTCATTTTAATTTTCTGTTAATATCCTATCACTACCTGTTAAATGGATATTACTAGGAACAGCCAGAAAACAGTATAACAGTTGGAATTAATGCTGTGTTTTATTTCTCTCCAAGGATCTAGTTTAAAAAATGTAATTGTCTATGTAAACTTTTATTGCTTGTTTGGAAGCCTCTAATTTTTTTCATAATAAGCATGAAGATCTTCAGTGCAACACTGGAAACCAGAGAGAACATGAGGATGATGTCAAGTGCAACAGGATCTCTCTCTGAGGTGAGTGGGGTAAAGTACAATCGAAGAGAACAGCGAAGAACGGATGGAGGGATCAAGGAGATGGACCTCTTGCAGCAGACAAGTTGCCCAAGGGAATAAGGATGTGGGGTGAGGAGAAGCAGAGGGCAACTAAATGTAGGCACCTAATAATCTCAATTAATGTGGACATCATGTGCCATAACTTGAGCTCAGTGTAATATCAGCAAGAATGAACAACAGAGCACTGGTGAGATAGCTCAGCAGACTAAGCACCTGGTTAGGCAAGCAGAGGGACCAGGACCGAATCCCAGGCAACGTGTACCATGCCGACCTGCCCCTAGGTGCACCTTGCTGGCCACTGAGATAGGGCGTGTTGGTTTATGCTTGTAATCCCAGCACTGGGGAGGCTGCAAACAGAAGGATCACTAGAGTCCAAGCTGCATAGTGAGACCCTGTACCACATATGTTAAAAATAAATAAATAAATAAATAATAAATTTAGAATAATTTTTCAAAATATTTTTGAAAAAGAATGAAAACTGGGATGAGGAATTGGAAGAACAAAAAGTGAGTGGGAAGGTGAAGAAGATTAAAAAGAGGTAAAAATATGTGCTGTGTACAGGTGCCAGCTCCCCATGATCAACTGCACATATATACTAATAAAGTAAATTTACAAAGCAACATTTTACTCTTCAGGTGAAGGCATTGCACATTTTCATTTCTTGAACCACTTTTCAACTGAAAATGTTAAGCCTCTTTATTTTAACAGGAAACTACTAATTGCTATTAGTTCACTGAAAGAACAGTTAGTGCTTACATTGCTTGATCAGTTTTTCATGTCTGCATCTAGTAATCTGAGCAACTGCTTTGAAGGTAGCATTAAGCAACACAATGGCCACTTATAATTTATCATCTTGTTCTGGAAAGTTAAGCCTTTGTATGGTCTGCTTGCAAGCTCTCTTTACAGATAGCTTAATGGATTAGGGCTTAACTTGTGAAACTGCTTTTCCTGTTTATTTGTAGCAAAGCCCTTTATTCTTTGATATTCGACATTCTTAACTCTTAGAAGAGTTTGGGAAGCTCAAGGCTAACACAGAGGAGAAAAACTAGAAAACCATGCTATGATATTTACCACTGGGCCTTATTTACGATTGTAAAATGTCCCCAGCAAAACACACACACACACACACACACACACACACACACACACACACACACACACACGGATTTTAATAAAATTAATATATATTAGCATGAATTGTTACACAGAAAGATTTTTTTAAATGTATTTGGCATAGGGTCTCGCTACTCAGCTCACACTTGTAGCTCTCTTCCTGTTTTCACCCTCCCCACCACTGGGATTACACACATGCACCACCAGTCTCAGTTGCTGGCTCAGCATGCTCAGGGCTGGGGACGGTGCGGCATGCAGTACCCCGGATGGTACCTGGTTCCTGAGCTAGCCTAAGCAGGGACTTCGTCTGCTGAGCCATCTCGCCAGCCCTACAGAAAAGTTTGAAGTGAGTATTATTTGCTTAGTGAAATTGCATTATAAACCATTATAAGTGAATTCGTAGTATAGTCACATTGTCATAATTTATTTTTAAAAGAACTATTTTTGTTCTCTAAATGAATGAATGAAAATTCCAAAATATAAGCATACATTCCTATATATTAAATAGATTTTACTGATGTATATTTGTGTCTGTATATGCCATACATGTATGAATTTATGTATTAGTAGTTATATAACTGTTCCTCCATCCACAATATTCGTCAAACTATAGTTCTGAATCCATGGGAAAGTAGGGTTTATTGTAGAAGAACAAAAGACGGGTTTGAATGTTTTTTACTATTGTTCTTTTTGTTTTTTACACAGACAATTTAATATTCTTTTGTGAAAAAATAATTATCCCATTATGTACTTCCGTAGGCTTGTTAAAATAATTACTGCATGAAGGACTACCGAGAACATTAAGATTCAGCAAAGGAGCTTTCCTTTCAGTCTTATTTAAAAATATCTCAAAATCCTGACCTTTTCTGTTCTAAAAATGTTACTGCTCTTACAAACTGCTCACTCCCAGCACAGCTTTGTTAAATCCAATGCAGTAGAAATTAAAGTTCCTACTCACATAATTTTTTGACATTAATAATTAAAGTTATTTGAACCCGTTCCATTTTCACTATGTATATCTCCTTCTCCAGTAACAAAAAGATTATTTAAATTTGTGCTTATTTCTTGGAAAAATCTGAGCTAATGTTGCCTTGAAAATCCATGGAGAGGCAGCGACCAAGGTACACTTTGTGTTCACAAAGGCAGATGGCGGAACTTTACGTGCTGGGTTGCCCTGCTGCGCTCCCTGCATACGGGACAGAAAAATGTCTGTTGCTTCCCCTCCATTTTCTGTATTTTGTACAGGGTGTCCCTACGCAGCTCGGGCTCGTGGCGATCCTCCTGCTTCCAGCCTCACCAGCGCGGGGATTACAGGCGTGAGCCCCCACGGCCGGGCTTGGTCCCGGCTCAGCACACCCTACTGGCCGGCCAGCGTGACATGCAGGACGGGGATGGAACCCTGGGCCCTGTGCTTGCAGAAGCAGACCCCAGACCTATGCGTTATCTCGCCGGGCCTACGACGAAAATATCTAGTTCAGTAAAGTCAGTACAATGAAGTAATGTGCTCTCTTCAGAGGGATGAGTCGTTCATACTTGCTTTTCTCTGCTGTTTCTCCAGGATAGCATGTAGAATTCCTAACCTTGGAAACATTCTACCTTCCTTCCAGTCATGTTGTCTTCATTCTAACATTGGGCCCACATGCAGAGACCTCCGGGTAAGTTTTCTGGAAGGTAGATCCAGCAACCAGGTAGTTCCTGCTTTGCTATTGGTGGAAAGGCAGTTCCTAGACATGGAATCCACTGTTTCTAAAGTTAGAATGTCCGTGTTTTTATTTTAATTTCTTTGTGGGTTAAATATGCTGAGTATTTTTCCATGTAGTTATTGGCCAAGTGTGATTCTTCTTTGAGGATGTGAATTTTCTTTTCATTGGTCCATATTTTACTTGGCTGAGTAGTTTGTTTGACGGAATCTAATTACTTGAGTTCTTTATATATTATAGCTACTAGGCCTCTATCAGAAGAGTAACTGGCAGATTTCTTCCCACTCTAAATACTGTCTCTTCACTCTGTTGATTATTTCCTTTGCTGTTCATAAACTTTTACTTTCACACAATGCAATTTTCTGAGTCTTGTCTTTGCTTGTGCTATTGGAGTGCTGTTCAGAAAGTGTTTTACTATGCCTATGCATTCAGCTATTTTCCCTACTTTATTGTCCCTCTAACAGTTTTGCTGTTTCTGTTTTTTATGTCTATGTCATTGATTCATTTAGATTTTATTTATTGCAGAGTAGGGAGACGTACAGGTGCAGTTTCATTCTTCTGCATGTAGTCAGTTTTTCCTCCACTACTTTTTAAACTGGCTGTTCTTTGCCAATGTATTGTTTCAGCATTTTTGTCAAAAACCACAAAACTAAAGGTATACAAAGTTACTTCTGTGTCTGCTATTCTATTGATCTATGTGCTACTTTTCTGCCAGTACAAGATCATTCTTATTACTGTTGCTTCATAATATAACTTGAAATCCAGGATTAAGATGTTCTTTATTTCATGCTTTAGGCATGATGTTGCTTTGGCCATTCGGCATCTCTTCTGCTTTCATAAAAATGTTCAGAATGTTTTTCCAGTTTTGCAAAGAATTTTATACTGAATGGGGAACACTGAAAGCATTCTTCAAAAATGCAGACTGAGACAAGAGTAAGTGAAATTTGGGGAAATGATTAGGAAAAAACCACTTTGGTATTTGAAATGATGTTTGATAAGAGTGACTTTCAGCCTATGTGGAAAAAAATTTTCCTGCCAACAGTGGGGCTACCAACATCATTTCTCTGGATCAATACCAATAGGTTATAACCAGTATGAGGAATTTTTTCAGGTAATGAAGATCCATTCAAACACAGGCATGGAATATCAGTGAATCATGTTACCAGGTAACAGGAGATGTCTGCTCTAATTCTGTAAAACACACATCTGGTTAGAAAATAAGACACAATTATAGAAGGCTTTCCTTTGATCACAGGTACCTTCTACCATATCCAAATTGGAGCAAGGCCTATTGACTCAGCTCTTTGAAGTCGTATTTTAATGTATCCTTATCTTTTTATACAACTCTTCCCTGCTTCCTCACTCCTATTACAACTGTTTCTGTTTGCTCCATTAAGATGAAAGGGGTAATTTGCCTTTTTTCTCTTAACAAGCAGCTATAGGTGAACATTAATTTTAAATTAATAACCTCCTAATTATTATGCAACACAAACAAATGAACTTCTTCAAATGTGATACTTTCAGAGAATTAGAAATCAACAGACTGAATAAATACCATCTTAAGTACTCCACATTATGGAAAGAGAATGTTTCCCTTCCTAATGAAATCTTGTAAGTTAGAATTACCTGCGGTAGAAGTGACAAGTTGTTAATAAGGTTTTAGTCTTCCTCAGATTAAAAACACCTTCGAGGTTGTAAAATCTATACAACAAGCAAGTTTCCGCTATTGCTCTTTTAAACTTATGGGGAACAAGCCAGGAGGACAAAATAAACAATAGAATTCATTCACAGAGTCACAGAGATAGGGACTGATTGGTTTTGCCAGTCTCTGCCAGAGGTGCAGAAGGAAAGACCAAGCTCATTGCTGGTAGAGGGGTAGAGTGACCAAAATTATCCCCACACCTGCATCTGGAATGTGGCTGTACTGAACAGTGTGGAGCACAGGAGCGGAAGTGAAGGGGCTGCAACTTGTTCTCGTCTTCATCCAGGGTAGGCGCTGGATGCCGTCTGCAGCGTTTGCGGAGCAGCAGGAGCAGAGGCCGCGCACGCAGCACACTCAGCACAGCCTGCGTCTTCCCAGTTGTGTACTGTCCTCATCGCAACTCTCTTTAGCTTTCAGTCCAGAACAGAAAATTGGCATGGTGCGATACCGAGAACTGCGATGAATATTTACAATGGTAAGGTAATTCTTTTTGGTAGTGGGAATTGAACTCATGACCTTGGGCTTGCCAGACAGGCCCTTGTACCTCTGAAATAAATCCCCAGGAAAAGAAATAATTTTTTGAAAATATAAGAAACACAGAAAATAAGCAAACGGGTCACGCTATCTTGCATTACTGCTGTACAGCATCGTGATTTTTTTTCCCATTTTGTTATTTTTCTTAATGCCAATTAGAGCAGGAGTTCTCTGGCAGATCAGCAAGTTCTGAGTCTGTCTAGAGATGATGGATACATGATCAGAGAAGGGAGGATGTGTGCAGGTCACAGCACCACTCTGCATGGCTGGGGCTGAGGTTAAGACGAGTTCCAGGCAGCTGAGGTAACTTAGCGACTTACCAAGGTGCTGTTTCCCAAAATAAAGATTTAAAAAGGTATAAGGAAATAACTCAGTGTGACGGGCCTAACTTCATTCTCAAGTGAGAAAGTGATATAGATAGATAGATAGATAGATAGATAGATAGATAGATAGATAGATAGAGTTCCCTAAAAGCAAATACATAATTCATTTTTTATGAATCACTGAAAAATAAACTCAAAATACAAATAATTTTCAGTCAACAGATAACTGAAAATTTTCCAAACTTTCTCCTGACCCATAAAAGCAGATCAGTTTTGTAGAAAACTCTAGCCAGATATTACGAGGGATGTATTGTCAAAGATGTGAGACATGAGTTGAAATTTCAGGTCTGCTACTTGCTAAACTTGTGATTTGTAAGTTCTGTGAATCTGACCTTCACTTTTTAAATATTGGAAATTAACACTCCTTTAACTCATAATAAGAATATTTAAAGCTTCATAAGTAATTTTGAATGAGATTAAAAATGCAATAAGTAGCCTACCCTTAGTTTAGTATAGTTAAGCTCAAAGAGCCTCTGCTTTACCACATTTGTTAGTATGTTTTATGCCTCCACTAACATCATATCACAGACTGGATGAGTTATAAGTCTGGTGGGTTTCTTTGGGTCAAGGTTCTAGGAATCAAGAACTGTACCTGGCAATAGCCTTCTTGATGGGTAATCCCCAAAAGCACAAGGATCACAAGGCAAGATGCAGAAAACATGCCCATATATTCCCCCCACAGCTCTTGAGGACCTGAAGTTTCAGTCATAGCAGTTCCCTCCTGATGACATCATCTCAGACTGATCCTAACTCAAAGGTCCTATTTCTAGACCACATAGTTGTATTAAGCTCTAGCCTTCTTAAAACCTCAGGTTTTTTTTTTTTTTTTATGGGGGTTGCGGTACCAGGGATTGAACTCAGGACCTTGTGTTTGCCAGGCAAGTGCCCATTATACTGAGCTATCTCCCCAGCCCAAACCCTCAGTATTTGGATTCATTTTCAACACATACAAATTTGACAGCACACAACAACTGTATCCCAATCACTGTGTCCCCTTAAAAATAGTTCATATAGTTACCCATTCACTGAAATGTCTACTGCAATCATACTCTACGTGGCATCGTTTCCTGTTCCAGGTTGTGAATGCCAAATGAATCACACTGCCATTCTCTCTGTGTAAGTATTCTTCCTGGAAAAGTTCATATTCTAAAGTTCCTCTGACATTTGGACTGTTGAATAAGCCCATAATGAGTACAATTTTCCTAGAAAAATGTAGGACTCAAATTATTTGAAAACTGATAAAATATAGTTTTTGCAACACAAATGGAAATTTAAAAAGTTAAGAACAATATGTCAAACTGTAGCTCAGGGAAAGCATTTGTTTATATTTGAAAATTCATTGAAAAATTATACATATATGTGTGTGTGTGACTCAACCATAACTGACTAATTTCATAAATGAAAATAATAAGAATTGAACAAGATTAGTTGATTTAATTGGAGCCTTGTGCCTATCGTCATGTACAGGAATTCTAAGGATAACATACATTTGATAATGGAACTGAAATGGCTGATTTATGCATACAGCCAGTAAGGCCACCGGGATTGATTTAATAATATAAATAGAAGCACATAGCATTTTGAAGAGTGATGTCAAGGAAAAGTGTTATGAGCACTCACAGTTGTCATATGCGGCTAATTGGTAGGTATAACTGTATGACACACTGTAGGTATAACTTTATCAGGTTGTCTGGCAATGTGTAATGAGAAAGGCGACACACTACACACTGAGGAAGCAGCACTCATGCAAGCCTCCTCCCCCCCACTATGTGGTGATTTTGAATAAAGTTTTATTGGAAAATACTTGTGCTCATTTGTCTGTGTGCTCTGCATGGCTCTTTTCACATTCAAACAGCAGAGTTCCACAGTGGAAACAAAGGTACTGTTACTGAGAAACCAACATGTTTTCTCATTGAAGTTCACAAAAGTAGTGTGTTCACGTCTTCTACATGCATTATTTCTGATGGCAAAAATTGCAAGTGACTTCATGATGGGCAAAAGGTCACTGGAGGTCTATCCAATGCAATGATGCTTTGTCTAAATTCATTTGTCTGCATTATATTTAAAAGAAAGAAAAAACGTATCTTTTTTGTTTCACTTTTATAATTTTGATTTAACTGACCTATGGGTGAGGTTCAACCACTAATTTGACATTTTCTTTTCTTTTTTCTCTTTCTCTGATAGCAGGGATGAACTCAGGAGCTGGTGCTTGCCAGGCATGTGGTTATGTTGCTGAGCTATATGCCCGCATTAATTTGACAATGTGCATGAACTCTTTCAAGAGCCTTTGCTCAGTTTTCTGTTGAATTTTGCACATTTTTGTTCAATTTATAGATTTGCTTTATCTTATTTATTTTTTATTTATTTGGTATAGGGTCTGTGGGGACTACAAGATCTCACCACTTAAAATATGCGTGCCACCACGCCCAGTCTCAATAGCCATTTCCACGTGTCCCAGGGGCGGGGCTGGCTCTTCATGCCAGCGATCGAACCCCGGCTTCTGCACTCTGCCCAAGCAGGCACTTTAGTTCGCTGAGCTATCTGGCTTGCCCTAGATTTCCTTTATTGAATAGGAAAATTATTACTTTGTAATATAATATGCCCTTAATTTCACAAGTGGAAAATTATTAGCAGGGGTGGGAGGACAACTAGCTCAGTAGATTAAAGTACCTGCAAGCAGGCTCAGGGGCAGGTGGTTCAATCCCCAGGCCTGCTGAGCCAGGGTGCTGAGATGGTAATTGAGACTGGGCATGGTGGCACGCACCTGTAATCCCAGTTCATGGGAGGCTGTAAACAGGCGGATCACTACAAGTCGGATCTAGTAGTGAGACCCTGAACACCCTGTAGACCCTTCCCTAAAATACAAAAAAAACCAACCAACCAAACAAACAAACAATCCTAATTATTAGGGAAATACTAAGAAGTTCTTATTTTCTGTGGTATGAATTATAAGTTTAGCTTTACCACTTGTTATAAGTTGTCATTTGTAGAATGCAGTTAGTTTATACTTACAGTCATCTTAAATACATTTTCTATTCAAGTGCATGGTTTTAAGATTTAAGTGTAGTGCTCTATAGACACATATTTCTTTGTTCCCTCTGTCTACTGCCCCATGTTCTGCTCACATATTACTTATCCAGTTCTCCAGGCGCCTGTGCTTCCCAAAATATATGGCTATTACAAGCGCCACTGACTCTTTCATGGACTTGTGGAAGAATGTACAGGATCGGCTTTCAAGTATTTGCTGATTCTCCAGTCAAGAGTGGCCTCTGCAGTCTGACAGTGTCCTCAGCTGGTGGTTGTCAAGGACAAAGAGATGGCCTTCTTACAAAGGCAAGGGCTTAACTTTTTCCAGAGCCCAGATTGCTGTGGGGAGCTGTTTCTTCCAAAGAGCCTGCAAATGACAGCTTGATTTCAGACGTGTGGTACTCTGAGAAACCAGCTATGCCGTAGTGCATTCGTGGTATAAATTGCGACCTAATGCCTGGATGAGGTGGAGTGTCAGATTCTTGCTTAACCTACAGAAGGTCCAGGGTGTGGTCCTTAACATCACACACACACACACACACACACACACACACACACACACATTCTAAGTTAATGAGGAAGTTCTATATTGTTTTAGGGTCATAATTTCATGCTTAATTGTAGCACCTCAAATTAAATTTTAATGTAACTCTTGTTAAGTGTGCATGTGCCTAGTATAAACGTCTCAAATAATAAAGAAAAAAATGTAATGGAATTAGAGAGCAAGATTGTGCCAGTTTAGCTTAACGCTATTGACTTTTTTGGCCTGAGAGCAGGCTGGGTGAGTGAAGCACACCTCCTGGTATGTCCAGGTGGGTTAAAAGGGTGTGATATAAGGTCTTGCATACAACAACAGGTCTTCTCTTTGGCACTGCTCTCCTGCACTGCTTTCCAAGTAGCCATGATGCCATGGTGATTCTGCCTGGAGACAGCCTCACCCACAAAGTGAACCCTCCAAAATCATAGGCCATGCAACTTCCCCTTTACAGTGTAGACGTTTAGCACTGTGTTCCAACAATAGAAAGGCTAGCTAAAACTAATTCTATCTATCTATCTATCTATCTATCTATCTATCTATCTATCTATCATCTATCTATCTATCTATCTATCTATCTATCTTTCTATCTATAGTTTGTCTATCATCTATATCTCACTTGACAAGGAAACAAAAAAGTAGATACTTCTATACTTATGTAGGAACTTTTAATGTGTGTCACAGGACAGGACAATTGCTGAAAAAGTAAGACAAAATAGCACTGAGATCATGGAATATCTTTACAGTACAATAAAATTTATGGTTCTAGGTAACTATTCCATAAAAGTACTCAAACTTAATTTTATATAAGAGAAAATTATTATGGACTTAATTTTCTATAAGAGACTCTAATGAAGTACTATCAGTGAAGCTCATGAAAAGTATAAGTGCATTTAAAATGTGATGGTAGACTGAACCCAGCTATTGCCGTCCTGGGTATTTTTTCAGAAGAATTGAAAACACCATTCCACAGAGATATATGTGCATCCATGTTCACAGTAGCACAATTTGTCACAGTCAAGTCTTGGAAGCAACCCAAATGCCCATTAACTGAGGAAAGTGAAAAAACATATATGGTATTTAATGCAAAATAGATATAAAAAAGAAAAGATAACCTCAAGACTTTTATAAGAAAAGAGATGCAGCTAGTGAACATACTTGTAGGCGAAATAAATCAGGCCTGCATGTGTAAACATCACATTATGTCCACACTGTAAGAACCTGAAAGGGTAAATAGGATCTGAAAGCTACAACAAATACTGTGAAAAGGAACGAGACTTTTCAAAGGGAAGGAACAACTGGGATGAAGGAAAGGAGAAAAAAGAAGAAAAGGGAAAACGACATATTTTTGTATGTATACAGGGTAGACTGGATAATTGTACTGTTGATTTCTGCTAGTCTATGGAAAAGAGCAGTTAATGTTTATGAATTTTTTCTTGTTTTTAGTTTCTTGTAACTATTTGTGATCAGTTTTATATGCTTATATCTGGTAATGTGAACCACTAATTTGAAGACAACAAAATATAATATAAGAGGCATTATTGAATTCCTAGTATTTTACTTAATAATATTCTGTATCATTTATCTTTTCTTTACTATTTTTACTCTTTTCAATAAATAAATAAAGCCATGTTGGCCCTGACCCAAGGGCTCACTGGGATGCCGTTGATACTGGGCACGGTGGCACGCACCTGTAGCTTCAGCTATTGGGAGGCTGAACACAGGCTGATCACAGAGTCCAATCTATGTAGCGAGACCCTGTAGACTCTGTAGACCCTCATTAAATGCAAAATAACCATAATTAATAAATAAAATAATATGGTAGAATATACTTTCAAATTAATTCACTGTTTTGCATAACAGTATATAAATATTATTTAATTAATATCATAAAATTCAAAAACTGGTTCTCCACATGCCAAATACTAAAACTGCACACAGGTATGTCACCATGCACTAAACTGAAATCAAAATAAACTGAAGATCTAAACATTAAAACAGAAACACTAAATCTCCTGGAAGAGAAATTAGGAGGAACTCTTGAAGACAGAGAGGTAGGAAAACAGTTCATGAGCAAAAATCAAACTGCATGGGTAATACTTGAAAGAATTAACAACTGGGATGTCCTCTTATCGAGAAGTTTCTGTGTGCCAAAAGAAATTACCAACAGAATGAGAAGACAACCTGCAAATTTGGAAAAAAATCTTAATAAGTGCTCAAAAGTCTTCTATCAAGAATTTATAAAGAACTAAAAGCCACTAGGTCCCCAAAATTTAAACACCAAATCTACAAAAGGGCATCCAAGATTAAGCACAAACTTCTCAGAGGAAAAAATTCTACAAGATAATAAATACATGAAAAAATGCTCCACCTCACTAGCCATCTGTGAAATGCAAAATAAAACAACACTGAGAAAGAATGGCTGTTATAAGGAAATCGGCCAATAACAAATGTTGGCGAGGCCGTGGGGGAAAAGGAACCCTTCTGCACTGCTGGTGGGAGTGTACACTGGTGCAAACATTATGGAAAACAGTGTGAATTTCCAGTCCTTAAGTAACTAGGAATGGACATCCCATTCAAGCCAGCTATTCTTCTACTGGGAATTTCCCAAAAAGAACTGAAAACATCATATCATAGTGATATATGAGCACCTACGTTTATAGCAGCAGAATTTGTGAGAGCCAAAACTAGGAAGCAAACAAAATGCCCATCACCTGAGCAATGGATGAAAAAGTTGTGTCATTTTTATATAGCGGAGTATTACTCAGCTATAAAGAATGATAAACTCAACGCATTTGTATTTAATTGGATGCCACTTGAAGATATAATCATAAGTGAAATAAACCAGACCCATATGTGTAAATATCACAGTCTCCCTACTATAAGAACTCAAAAGAAGAAATAAGAATTGAAAAGCATAACACAATTAAATGGAAAGTGAGAACTTGAGAATTAAACAATGAAGAGAAGGCAAGAAGAAAATCTAGGAAATATAGTATGGGCAAAACCATACCTTTATATACACAAGATAGTTAAGGCAGTTATCCTGAGAATCTCCATCAGGTTTTTGAAACTAGCAGTTGGTAGGATACTCACCCTAACTAACTTCATATATGACACCTGTGAACTAAGCAACTGCACCGAGGATAGCAATGTGCAATATTAGGGCCATGCTTGGAATGCCTGCCATTGTGGTCTTCTAAATGTGTGCTGCTTCTAATGTCATATCAATTATTGCTATACTCACTCTCAAGTAAATGTTTGTTTACAAAAAAAGGTAATAGAAGAATACAAGAGACAAAAGAAAAATGTCATAGGATTGTCCTGCTACAATGTTGTATATGGTTAGATTTCTAAATTTCTGTGTAAATTTTTTTAATTGTTTATTTTATTTTTTATTTTTTCACATTTTATAAGGATTTAAAGTTTAGCATATCAATGATTGATGGAAAATACCTCTTCTGTGTTAGGTCTCAGGTGTTTGACATGCAGACAGATAGTAGTTTAGCTCAACTTCCTATGTTATAGGATAATAATATCATTAAGTTTCTCTTCTGGATGGTTAAAAACTTAAGTTTGCAGGCCAAAAAATTAGAGAAAAATAAGGGCTCCAAGGGTACCCAACAATTTGGCTCTAGCCCTTGAAGGTCAGTGAGGACTCAGGACATAAGAGAACCTGTACTGTAACAGCCTTAACTCAGTGTTGTCCCAAATTTTCTGCTCAAGGAGATTGTGGGGTCACAAACGAAAGTGATCAACAGTGTGGAGTGTGCCTAATGAGAGTCACATGGAGAGAAAACATTCTCTCATGCTTTCACATAGAGCAAATTGGCCAAGCAATGGCCGTGACTCATCCACATGGCTGACACTGACAGAAGATCTACAAACTGCTGTACAGGGTTTCAGGTTAAATCCTGAGGGGATTTGACTGGCCTTGGCAGATAGCAAAAGTTACATTTCTTGTTTGTTGTAGAGATCTTGCTTTATCTTGGTCTTAACCATCCAGCAGAAAAGTACAAAAATGAGGTATAAAAAGTAAAGCCATTAATACGCTTAGTTGTAAAAGGCTCAAGTCCACAACTTCTGACATTGCCAGTCTTATGGAAAACCTCTACTATTATGAACTACTGGACTATATTGGGATATTTTACTGAATTCATGCACCTACAACACTTGATTGGCAATGGAACACCCATCTTGGACAAAACTAGACATAAAATGGGTATAGAAAAGTAGGATTATTTTGTAGTGAAAA
>NW_004524584.1:30789832-30799053 GCF_000260255.1 Octodon degus | reverse complement strand
TTATCATAAAAATGTTGGCCTTGTATATTAGATATGCATAATTTTTGTCAGAATCAGACTGTCTTTATAAATAGCCTCATATTACCTAAGGAATTTGGCTGTATATTAAATGTGCAATAAAAAGACAAGCCTCACCATGTTTGTGGATGCATGGAAATTTAATGAGTCGACTTTATCACTAATTAAATAATTGATTAATAATTCTTATTTCTACACTGATAAAAATAATAGTCTAAGAATGTAGGGGCCAGGGAGATGGCTCAGTTGAATAAGTGCTTCCCTGGCAAGTGCAAGGGCCTGAGTTCAAGCCCCAGTTCCGCCAAAAAAAAAAAAAAAGAAAAAAGAAAAAAAAGAATGTAACCATTCTGTACTGCAGCGGGCACAGTGCAAAAGCTGGAGGCATGAATTCTTTAGTTTTCTTCTAGATTAAATGTGAAGACCACTGGCAGTCTTTCTCTGACTCCTTCTGGACACAGTGTAATTAAATAATTATTTATCAGACTTTATTTATGCAGTATTTTCTTTTTCTTATGGGTTCATAAGATAGTTATCTGTAATAGTTTGGTAAAAGAGGATGACAAAATGTAGCCTACATAGAAATGGAGAAGAGACAGTGAAGAGTAACAGTGTTTACCAGATCCTGATAAAAGTTTTTTAGATTTGTGTTGAAATATTTAAAAAGGGAATTTAAAATATTTCAAAAGTATGCAATTTTCTCTTCTCTCCCATCATGGAGCATGATGCAATGTCTTTCTTCTGCCAAACTGGTTACTGCCTTTCAGTGAAAATATACTGCCACCACTTCCATCTGGAATATCCAAGGTTAAAAGGACTAGCATGCTACCCATGGCATTACTGGGAAGTCATGGAGCATTGAAGTGAGGGCTGGGGTCATATTTTAGGTCACTGAGAAAGCGTCCTCCCAAAGAATTGCAGAACCCAACCCTGCCCTGCTTTCTGGACACCAGTCATAAGAGTTTGCTGCCTTCCATACTGGGATCCTCCACTAGAGATCCAAGACAGCACAGCCAGTGGAATGAGCACGGGAACCTCTTAAACTGTGAGCTAAAACAGATCTTCCCTAGAAGGTCATCTTGTTATGTATCTGTTACAGTGACAGAACCAGAGAATAGAGGTATGTTTTCAAGACTGAAGTATCCCTGACCTTTTAGCATTTTGCAGATTCCCAGAGAGGCTAATAATATGAAAAAAGCCACATTCGGGTGACTTTTTATTCTAGGCCTTCCTACAATTCTGTCAGAAATCTGAAAAAAATGAGGGTCAGATACTTTTAGCAAAAGTAACTAAGATCTTTGGAGATTTATAAAGAAGCTTACTACTGCTATAAAGTACAGAGTTTCAGAAATCCTGCAAAAATGGTGCTTGCTTGAGTATCAATCCTTTGCTATGGCCACCTCGAAGGGACCACATACTCATAAAATAGGCTAGTTATGTTTCAAGGCAAGATGTGGCCATACGTCTTGAGGTATACATCCCTACTCCGTGCATACAGGAAACAGAACACTACATTATATTGATAAATACACGCAAAAGTTTTTTTAAATCAACATATTTTTAAAATACACATGGTCATGTATGTCAATAAGGTTGAGGAATTTAACCTTGAGGATTCTATGAAATTAGAGCATTTCTTTTCCTCCAAAGCCTGTCCAATGCTGCCTTTGATAAAATTGAGAATTGGTGCTGAACCAAACAACAGTCTGGTGCTAAACTGCCAAGAGCCTCACCGCACAAGGCAGAAAATGTTCTATTATGGATGATGCATGCAACTGGATTCTTTTCATTCCCTATTCAGTAAACATCAAAAGCCTACATTACTTTTTACATATTTTTGACTAATAATCTAAAATTTTATCATCCTTAAAACTTTGAAACACAAAAATTTTTGTGTGTTTATTTCACTTATCCATTATTCTAGTGAAGATTAATATACTTTTTATCATTTAATATGAACAATTGTAATGTACACTTAAAATATATTTTAAAAATCAAGAATAGATAGGATGCTTGGAATACAATAAAAAATAAATAGTAGGTTTATATTTTGAACTAATATATTAAATGTCCATACCAAATATCAGATTCCTGTCGTCTTTATTTCTTTGCTTGAAAGAATGATAAACTTCTTACTTGAAGAAATCAGAAGTACCTCTTCTGTCACCTTGAAGATCAAGCTTGAATTTTTAATATTATTTTTAAAATGTTTTAATCCACCCACTTAGAGTGACTATATGAATTATTTCTAAAAATGCTGATAATATATTTGTTTTGAATATAGCTATACCTTTTTAGGAATTTTTCATGTATATATAACATCTACTGTTTTGGAATTAAATACTACTGTATTTTGTAGTTTATTTTTCTTTTCTTTTTCAGTTCTTGGGAAGAATTCCAGGGCCTTGTGCTTATTAGGTAAATAATTTGAACTGAAATACTTACATGTCCTCACTTGATTTAAGGTATAGTATTTGAAATATGCATTTCACAATACAGGTAGTGAACACTTCTACTTTTAATTGTTGTGCATGATTCTTTTGCTTCCATAACCTATTTTCTCTCAAATGAGCCTTTTGAAGAATACATAACAGGCATGAAGTATTTTACGTCTAATAACTTTCCTTCTAATTCTGAAAACATTTCTGTCTTTACTTTCCAATGCTTTTTTAGAATCTGCTCTATTCCCCAATTTTTATGTGATTCAGTTATTTTAGTACAAGATAGCATTCAGTTTTGATGTATGTTTTTAAAATAAGTTAAGCTATAAGTTTAAACAAAAAACCCAATATAACCACCTTCATTTAAAGAAAAAATACATATGTTATAATATTTTGCCCACTTTAGAATAAGCAGGAAATCCTCAGAACTGCAGGTACAATTATTTTAATATTTAAGATAAAGATTAGAAACATGCTGGGCTGGGGAGATGGCTCAGTAGCCTGGGCTGGGGAGATGGTTCAGTAGAATAAGCGCTTGCCTACAAGGACTAGGGTCTGGGTTCAATCCCCTGTGCCAAAGGAAAAAGAAAGAAAGAAAGAAGAAAGAAAGAAGGAGAGAAGGAAAGAAAGAAAGAAGACAGAAAGAAAGAAAGAAAGAAAGAAAGAAAGAAAGAAAGAAAGAAAGAAAGAAAAGAAAAGAAAGAAGACAGAAAGAAAGAAAGAAAGAAAGAAGAAAGAAAGACAGAAAGAAAGAGAGAGAGAGAAAGAAAGAAAGAAAAAGAAAGAAAGAAAGAAAGAAAAGAAAGAAAGAAAAGAAAAGAAGAAAAGAAAAGAAAAGAAAAGAAAAGAAAAGAAAAGAAAAGAAAAAAAAGAAAAGAAAAGAAAAGAAAAGAAAAGAAAAGAAAAGAAAAGAAAAGAAAAGAAAGAAAAGAACATGCTTTTCCAAGCCACGGAGAAGGAGTCACATCTTCTATCACAGTGTCCCAAAGGGACATGATTAGACAATGTTCTGAAGAGAGTAGAAAATATTTAAAATATCTTATGTGAATTTCATGTTAATATAAATTTCTCCTTCATAGTTTTCATTTTATTTTCAGTTGAAACAATCCTATTTTTACTTAAAGTTTTAGGCTCTTGTAAATAGTCTATTTCTGAAAGCTTACAAAAATAAGTTTTGTTTAATATGTAAGATGGAAGAAAGGGTGTGGGGGTTAAATAGTTTTCTTTATTATGTAAAAATAGTACCTTAGGGGCCTGCGACATAGCTCAGTGGACTAAGTGCTTGCTTAGGTAAATGCAGGGGCCAGTGTTTGATCCCTGGCAATGCGTGCTGCGCTGGCCTCGCTCCTGGGGGTGCACTGAGCTGGCAATGGAGTCTGGGCGATGTGGTGCATGCCTGTAACCCCAGCACTAGGGAAGCAGAAATCAGGAGGATCACTACACGTCTGAGCTGTGTAGTGAGACCCTGAACAACAACAACCACCACGACAAAAGAGTAAGTTATGTATTCCAAGTTTCCACTCTTCTAGAATTGCTGGCAGGGTCTTAGCCATTGTAAACACAAATTACTAAACTGCCTCTCCTTACGTTTGACCCAGTAGATTAAGAAACAAACAGTACAATATTCCCACCTGAAAAAGTAATCAATAGAAAGAAAACAAAGTAAAGTTCACTGAGGGTTAGTTGTAAAAAAGAAATTGATAAATATATGAATCTCAAATCTTTTTCCATCGTCTGACTATGCACAAGGTATTTTTTGGATTTCCTTTACGTTTTAGTATGTGAGGGTTTACTCATAGCCTAACTTATGTAGACAGATATCAAATAAAATTTCTTAGCAACCATGAAAAAGCAATAACTTATTTACAAATTGTTTCCATACCTCTCATTGATCGAAAGTACCTAGAAAATGACTATGAGTTGTTTATGGGGAAAATTGATGTTTGTGGGAAATACTGCCTGACAGCTTTAATTGTAGGTCTTACAGAGAGATGCTAAAGAGGAAAATGGTTGCTAGAAAGGGTTATGCTTTGGATTCGAAGAATCAGCATGTCCATGATGTCCATTTGTCCTCTCTGATCTATGCATCCATAACAATTAAAATGCTAAAAGTTTTTTTTCATTGTTGTTGCTCTTTCCTTTGTGCAGACACTAGCAAACAAAAGTGTGTAGACCCACACCGGGCAAATCGTCTACTCTCACGGGAATCCTCATCCTTTGGGAGGTAAGTACACAATGAATTTGTGAATCTCTTCTCTGATGGAAATATGTGATCTTCAGAAAAAAAGACAAGCAAACTATACATTTAGGGCATATATAACATAGCTGCTGGCAGTTTGGTGGAAGTTTAGGAAAGTGTGTTCTTTTAAAATCCATCTGCCATTTCTTTGCCTTCACCTTTGTTCAAAAGGTTTTGGGACTGTCAATTGTTCACATCTGGAAATTTGCTCAATGCTAATAAATTTCTATTTTTGGAAAGTCAAGTGTCAAGTTACAGTGATGTTAACAGAATTAGATTTGGGTTGTCTCATACTCATTAAACTTTTGGATGGCAGGTCATTTGGTTTCTTTGGAGGGCTTGCCGGTGTGAAAGGTCACCATGGGTCAGACTGTTCTAATTAGCCATATGGACCTTCTGACCATCATAATGACCACTATCACTCACTGTGCCTCTGGCAGACACTGTAGCTACTTGACCCTTGTCATCCAGGAACACAATTATCATCATTAAAAAGTGAGGCCATTTCAAATCAAGCATCTCCAAAGCATACTCTTAGTTGAAAAATAGAATAAGCACTATAGGATCTATTCAAATATATTTGTTCTCTCTTCATAGGTTGATCACTGAAATTATTATTAACTTTTTATACTTCTGGATCTCTGTAGTGGATAGATATGGAGGAGCAATGTGTTACCAGCAATAAATTACAGGAAATACTTTCATTCAATGTTATTCTAATGAGGCTGTCTGTATTATTGCAAAAGTTTTAATATTTCAACTTGTTTCAATCTGCTAAATCTTATGTCCAGACTTTATGTAATTCACTTATGGAATAGTTTGGCTACATTTTATTATTTTTATTTATTTGGTGGTTTCATTATGCAGCTTAGGCTCACAGTGATCCTGCTGTTTTCAGCATCCCCAGCTCTGGGGTTACAGGCATATGCCAACATGCCTGGTCACTGTGAATGGTAAGGTGCACCCGGGAATGGGAACAATGCTGCGTGTGGTGCCAGGGATCAAACTGCTGAGCCTGCCCAAGCAGGTGCTTAGCCCACTAAGCTATCTCGCCAACTCTGGCTACATTTTATAAAGCTAAGATAATGGATTGAGAATCTTTGAGGTGAGTATCCTCAGAGACAATAATTCAGTCACTGCTCTTTACATTCTTCACAGATTCCATCTACATGCTTTGTGTTATTTTTTGTTTTGTTTTGTCCTTCAGACAGAGTTATTTGGGAAAATCTGGAACTTTTCTTCAGAGATTTTCATTCATTTTATTTTATTTTTACTTTTAGTACATGTTTTCAGCACTTAATGCCTACATTCCTTGAAAGTTGGTGCCTGTGCGTAACACATCTTGATTTTCCCTTCATTCCCTTTCACTGCCCTCTGCTGTCTCCTCAGTCCCGTGTCCATTCCCATTTAAGGAAGGTCACTCTCCCTAATTCCTATCATCTCTCATTTATTTTGCTCTTATTTATAATTTTGGTAGTCCTTCACATGCTTGATTATATGATTATCTCTCCTACATCTGCTTGGATGTGGATATGAATTTAGGTCAATGAACATTCCTTGTAGAGCACAAATTTTAATTTTTTTCTTACCCACAATGCCAAACCAGGTTGAAAATACTTAGGCTATAAAAAGACTTAGTGAGGCTCTCCCTGTGATGTTTCATAACTTCTCTTGAGACTAAGATCCTCCAAACAGAAATCTGGCATGGATGTATTTTATCTCACAATACCCTTATCATAAATTTGAAGAGAAACTGTCATTTCAATACATGCCATTCAAGCTTAGGCAAGCACAGACACTGCAGTTTATTACCTGGCACCACTGCTCCAGCCCCACCACCAGGGTGGGCTGACCTGGCCACAGAGTCCAGGGGTAATGTGCCACAACTGTAATCCCAGTGCTGGGAAGGCTAAAAGCCAGAGGATCATACAATTCTGAGCTGCGAAGTGAGACCTTGTAACAAATATATATATATATATATATATATATATATATATATTAGTTATGGTAATTAATGCATTGCATATTGTTGTCTTCATAGTAGCTATTCAGAGGACAAAATGCAGACATGATATCTTGTCTAAACAATATGAGTACAAGCCTTTCTTCTCAATGAACTAAGAGAAAGCAGCTGTGTGTCTATCCTATTTTGTATATACGTATAAATAATTTTTCACTACAAAATGGTCCTTTATTTATATCCCTCTTTTTGTTTTGTGTTGCTAGAGATGAGTGCTCCACTGCAGATGGAGAAGCTGTATTTGGAAAAGTCTTTAAAGGGTCTTTTCATATGTGATGCCAACCAAAAGATTGTAGATACTTGAATTCACCAAAATAACCAAATGCAGACCAATAATCCATAATAGTAGTAAGGGAGTGAGGGAGATGACCTGGGGCCCTCTAGATACTGAATAGACCCAGAGCGCAGGCCCAGCTAGTGAGAGGACCTGGGGCCTGCGGGATCCTGAATAGACCCAGAGCGCAGGCCCAGCGAGAAACCCTTTAGCAGAACTCCCTGCAAAAAGGCTAGAGGCAAGAACCACTCAGCTGATTCAGGAGCAGAACATCTTGCCAGAGAGACAAAAAGGGTTCAGCTCTAATGGTTGCAGCAGAAAGAAGTGGAGCACAGCAGACAGATCCAAGCAACACCCACCTGGAGGAATCTGAACTTTGTAGATCTGGACCTGGTGCTAAGGTAATAACTCTATCTAAGCTCTACACCAAAGGTCAGAAGACAGTGGTATACAAAATGTCAAAGAGAAGGAACAAAATGCAGTCTCAAGCCCCAAGTCCACCCAGTAAAACTGCAGAAGACACTAGAACTGAGGAAACTGGAAATAACACACCAGATATCTCTGAAATAATAGTATTGGCAGTAAAGAAACAACTCAGAAAGGTATAGAAGAAATCAGATCAGAAATAATTTGGGAACTAAAAGATTTAGTGACAACTGTAATCAAAGAAGAACTAAGTGCTTCTAAAGAATATGTTGATAAAAAATAAAGCAGAATATAAAAATGATGGAACCCCTAAATAAGCAATTTAGGAAAAAAAAAAAGAATGTATGAAACAGATTCAAAGTGATATACAGGAAATTAAAGCCTCCATCACAAGCTGGCAAAACCGTTTGAGGGAAAGTGAAAATAGACTTCCTGACCTTAAAGATACCATTGCAGCTAGTGAAAAAGTAACAAAAGATCTCTTTAAAACAACTAGGATGCAGGAAAAAGTAATTCAATACCTACAAGATGATGCAAAGGTGAACAATGTGAGACTAATAGGCATCAATGAGAAGGAAGGAGTCAATACAAATGATATAAAAAGAATATGGGCAGAAGTAATAGCAGAAAACTTCCCAAATATGGGGCAACAATCTGATGTTCATGTAACTAAAGCATATAGAATTCCAAATAACATCAACCCAACGAAAACCACACCCTGACATATAATAGTTATGATCCTAGAAATTCAGCATAGGAACAGTATACTGAAAGCTGCTAAAGAAAAGAAACAGATCACATTTAAAGGAAAACCCAACAGAATAATGGCAGATTTTTCTTCACAAACCATCAAGTCAAGAAGAGCATGCAGCAAAGTACTTCAAGTCTTGCAAGAAAACAAATTTCAACCCAGACTGATATATCCTGCAAAACTCTCTTTCAACTATAATGGAGAAGTGAAATACTTCCAAGACAAAGAACAACTAAAGAATTTCATGATGACAAAACCAAGCCTACACAGACTACTAAATGATGTTCTAGAGAGGGAAAAAATTGATCTCAGCCCCATGAATGAGAATGGAAGGAACCCACCAAATAGGGCAAACAATTAAACAGAGGAGAATAAGAGGTATACAATAGTAGTCTTTCAGTTATTCTTTTGTGTTCAGTAGCAAAATATTTCCATCAGCACACTCTACAAATGGACTTCTCTTCCACCCTATGGGTCATGATTCCACCTGAGTTTACAGGGTGAATTTCAAAGAAATAGCTGTAGCTCAGCTCCACAAGTGACGCTTAGCCACCAGTAACTGTCGCGGTCATTATGCATGTCCACAACACACTAGAACTTTGTGCGATATCCTGTCCTCAAACTGTTAGAAGTACTGGTCATTTACTTGTCATTCCAGTATTTATCTTATGTTTTACTCTTAGTACTTCTTTGCTATCATGAAAACTTTTTCTTAGTTCAATTGTTTTGAAACATTTAATTTTTAATTAATTAGTATTTAATTTTCTGACTATTGCTTATTCTTAATTTTTGTTCTAAAATTTATACTATATTTTTGACTTACAATTTATTTAAAAGACATTGTATGATATCTTCCAGTATTAGAAACTTTAAAAGTTATATTTCCATTTTCTGTTGACTTTATATTACTTCTTCCCTGTCTTTTATATACACATACACACACACGTATGGAAAAAAAATACGTGTATAACCCAGCATAAGCTTGGATCTCTTTCATAGAAATCTGCAATGACCTTTAAATAAGGGTTCATCAAATATGTCTTTTATATAGTCCT
>NW_004524584.1:30783046-30789200 GCF_000260255.1 Octodon degus | reverse complement strand
TTAATTTTGTTCTTCCATAGGTAATATTTTTATGTAGATGCTTTAATGATTTTTTCTTTACAAGAAGTTTTGGACAATTTCATTTTTGTGCATCTTGGTATGATTTTATTCAAATGTCTTTGCAAAAGGTTCATTTTTCTTGGAAATGTGGTATTATAAGTTGAACTAAATTCACAAATTTTAAATCTTTTTAAAAATGCTTGAAACTATTGTTTAAAGCAAGATACAATTCCCCTATGATGAATGCTATCACTATGTATATATAAAATGTACCAATAAAAATTCAAGGAAAAAATTAATTAATTAATTAATTAATTAAAAAATAAACAAATAAAACCTCAAAAAAATAGTAGTGAGTTATCAGCACAACTTGCACTTGTCTGAAGTTGTTGACTTGAGCATTTTACAGCTCAGCATATTAATGTAGCTTTATTTTTTATGCCTCATGGTTACACTTTTCTGCTGGTTGGTTAAGGCCAAGATAAAGCAAGACATGTATAACTAAAAGTGTAACTTTTGGTATCTGACAAGGTCAGTCAAATCTCTTCAGGATTCACCCTGGAAGCATGACCTTGTGGATCTTTTGTCAGTGTCAGCCATCTGGATGAGTTACAGCAATCGCTTGACCAATTTGTTCTCTGTGAAAGCCTGAAAGAATTTTTTTTCTCCCTAGGTGACTCCTTTTAGACACACTCTACATGAGTGATCTCTTTTCTCTGTGGCCCCATAATCTCCTTGATCAGAAAATTTGTGACACTGAGTTACAAGATGTCACAGCAGATATTCTCTTATGTCCTGTGTCCTTGCTGACCTTGAATTGGTAGGGTAAAAATATTTGCTATCTTTCTGGCACATTTATCTCTCTAATTTTTTCGTGCACATACTTTAGTTGTTAAGCATCGAGAAGAGAAGCTTAATGATATTATTATCCTGTAGCAGAGGCAGTTAAGCTTAACATTACTGCCTTTCTGAATATCACATCCTTTAGACATAAAATGGAACTGCTATTTTCCAACAACCATGGATGTTCTAAAATTTAAATCCCTATTGAATGATAAAAAACAATTACACATTTTTACACAGCAATTTAGATATCAAACCATTTATGACATTGTAGCAGGACAATCCTATGACATTTTGTTTTTCTTGTCTCTTATTTACTTTTATTAATTTTCTTTCTTACAAACATTTAGTTTAAAGAGAATATAGCAATAATTGAAATAACCTTAAAATCAGTACACATTTAGGAGCCCAAAATGACAGCTATTTTGAGCATGGTTTTAGTATTACACATTGCTGTCCATGATGTAGTTGCTTAGTTCTCAGATATCAACATATAGAGTTAGTCAGGGTGAGACTTCCGCCCATAACTGCTATTTTCAAAAACCTGATGGAAATTCTTAGAACCATTTCCTTAACCATCTTGCTTATATAAATGTATGATTTTTGCCTCTACCATATTTTCTCGCTTTCTTTCTTTGTCTCTCTTTGTTGTTTAATCCTTAATCTTTAAGTTCTTTCTTTCCATTTGATTGTGTTATACCTTCAAATTTTATTTCTTCTTTTGACTTCTTACTCTAGGCAGACTATACAATATTTACACATGTGGGACTGGTTTATTTCATTTATGAGTATAACTTCTAGCTGCACCCACTTACCTATGAAGGCTTCGAGTTTATTTTTCTTTATAGCTGAGTAATACTCCATTGTATAAAAACACCACATCTTTCTCATTCATTCCTCAGGTGATGGACATTTTGATTATTTCTCAGATTTGGCTATCACAAGTTGTGCTGTTATAAACATAGGTATATTATATATATATATATATATATATATATATATATGATATATCCCATATATATATATATATATATACACCATATATCACTATGATATGATATATCACTATGATATGATGTTTTCAGTTATTTTTGAAAAATTCCCAGAAGCGTGATAGCTGGGTGGAATGGGATTTCCAGTCCTAGTTTTTTGAGGAGTCTCCACACTGATTTCCATAATGGTTGCAATACATTAAAATTAATTAATTAATTAAATACATGCCATTGAAATTTTATATAGTCAGATTTTTTCAATATTGATATACAATTAAGATAACTGGCATGCTAGAAAATATATATTTCTAAAATAATAAAGATAGATACACTTCCATTGACTTCTACTTCTAAAACATCAGGTTGATAATTACATCTTACCTTGTTCTCTCAGAAATAAAACAATGCAAGTGAATAAAATACATATAAACATTACTTCTAGAATTCTCTAAAGTTTTTTAGGATTGAATACAATACATGCAGAACAAAGACAGCGAAGACAAGTGTCTTGGTTACTTTACTCTCATTGCTGGGGCACAATACCCAACATTCAAAATGAAGAAAGGAAAGGTTTACTTAGCTCACAGTTAGTGGAAGCTTCAGCCTGTACTCGGATGGCTCCAAGGCAGAGTGGCACATGGCAGAGGACAGCAGTTTATGGCAGTGTGAAATGACAAAGAGCCAAAGGAGGGGCAGAAGTTGCAGCTGCTAGCAAGCCTCTCTCCCTTCCTTATATTGTGTGCAGATTATCCACCCCAGGGTATATGTAGGTCTCACAATCATAGTCCCAGTACTAGATTTTTAATTAATCACAAACACCATAAGCCTGCCACAGTTACTGTATGAGGCTTTAGGAGGACAACTAGACATAGACCATAACAATTATTAAGATGCAACATAGATTGGTAACTGGTTTTAAGCATTGGGACATGCTTACAATTTACTCATACTTGCATGAGAAATTGCACTGGTTAGGAAAATCACTCAGAATATGTGATCACTATTTATAACTCCCAAATTATTTTTTATTATTAAGTATCCATCATGACCAATTTAGCAATGAAAATATTCAGAAAACATCGTGAATATTTCACAAAATATTTATCTTATAGATTTTTTGACTCCCATATTAGTAAGCCTCTGGTTGAGTTCATATTATATAGAACTATGGTACAATTTTATTGGATAAAGCCAAGTAATCTTTCTTTCTACCTAATCCTTTATTAAATGTATTAAATTGTTTTAAAATATTCATGTCTGTTAATGATTATTTGCTTCAACCTTTGAAAGCAAAACTTTGGTAAAGTGAAAAGTTACCTTTTGAGCAAGATTTAAGTAACAGATGTAATTTCTTTTCAACAGTTTTCTTCAACACAACCAACAGATGTTGAGAAAGGAGAATCAGTGTGAGTTCTAGACCAGTCTGGGATATATAGTGAATTGAAGTACAGCCTGAATTGCACAAAGATAGCTGATCTCAACAAATATGCGCGCACATGCACACACACACACACAAACACACACACACGTAGTGGATTAAAGTGTACAGTGTCATAGATGTAGTTAAGTTTTGAATTATTTCAACATACCCCCTTACCTTTATTAAGTAAATTCTCTCAATTAATTGTAAGGGATAAATATTTTATGCATCAAATGAAAAATTTATAAGTGCACTACTAGAACACTATGCAAATTTTAAGAACTATGTTATGATAAATACTAAAGTATTTTAAAGGAAATCCAGAACTATCATGAGCATCTATAATCAAACTAAACCTGGACATATGCTAGCGTTTGAAAATTCCAGTAAAACGTTTATGAATTTTGCATTTATGCATCATATTAACAACTTGAAGTTGAGCAATGGGGAAATACACAACTTAAATTAGAATCAGTGAGAGACATGGGCCAAACATTGGAAGAACACTGATGTAGGGAGACAAGGTGGCTTGGGCTATTGTCATAGAGAAACACTTATGACTTATTAAAGTACTGAAATAGTATGTGGATGACTCACAAGTGTGTAACAGATGTGAGTCTCTGTATGAAAAAATTAGGACACGCTCTGTGAAAAGTTATGAAAAAGTTTTGATACCAAACTTAAGTGTTATTGATTATAGTGCAAAAGTCAATTTGTTATTCTATTTGCAATAATTTTATATTTCCAAAATTAAAGTAATGTGCTCTTATTACAGAAAATGCAGTAAGAAGAGAAATACATAGGTGAAATAAAGATTTATAGGTTCCTGACTTTATGATAAGAACACATGGTTCACTTTCTCTTTCTTTATTCCCACATACTATATTTTAAATTACAGAATCTGAAAAGAACAACAAGAGCTAGCCTTACCAGTTCATATGGTTTTAGAGTAACTTGAACCTAAAAATTTAACACCATAAACTTAAATACCACTAAGGCTTATTTGCCTCAATAAGGGTTACAGTATATGTCTTAGTATATACATATTTGTTTCTTTTTTTAATTAATTCTGGGACTGAGGAAATTATAATCATTTTCAATAATTTATTACTTTTTAGAAAACATTGTTACATCTTGTCACATCAGGTTTCATCCCGTGTCGACTTTTCTGATACTGCAATATATAAAACATGAAAATATGATCATTTTAGAAAATAAACCATGTTGCATGAAAATTGAACAGCTTTTGATATTGACTTCTTTGAGGGTAGTCAAACAGAGGATTTTCCTGATATTGAAAGCATTACAGTGTCATTGAAAGTATGTGACACTGGGATGGCATCTACTCCTCAGTGTTCTCTTTTAATATTAACAGAAGAAGACTGAAATAAATAACCAAAAATAGAGGGCAATGAAAGGATACAATTTCATATGCTTTTATAAAATTCTGCTCATGACATATCTTCATGACTGTAAACATTACATATTTGTTAATTTTAAATGAAAAAATTGACTAGAAGCTTAAAATAAATATGAAATAGTTTTTTGTAACTGCCATAGCTTTAGACATTCTGGTTGTATATATATTTATGTCTGTATTAGATGCATTAGCACTAAAAATTTATTGTACTGTGATGATGGAGTAGATCTTAACAAGGTTATTTAAATAAAATGGCCATCATTAACATATGATTAGTCACAATAGTGTTTATTAGATTTACAAGATTCTTTTCTCATGGTCCAGTTAATTATTTTCCTTTTTCCAATGACTAACATGGGTACAGATCTCAATAGTTTTCATTAAACTGTTGAAAGCATATCAAGAGATTAGTTTCTGTTGGAACACTACAGGCAATAGCATTACAAATGGGGAATCCCAGGGGCCGGGGAGATGGCTCAGTGGAATAAGCGCTTCCCTGGAAAGCTCAGGGGCCTGAGTTCAACCCCCGGTTCTGTCAAATTAAAAAAAAAATGGGGAATCCCATACTTGTTCATTTTTAAAAATGAAGAGGTCAAGACATGGAGAAATGGAAGGAAGGGAAAGCTATTTAAGAGGAAACAAGATGTATATGGCATTAAGTACCATAAAAATATACTCAGAAGAGAAGTAATGCACACCTGGTATTTTGTGGGATCAAAATTTGGTTAAGGCACAATACTTGTAAGATGAAAACATAACAAATTTTTAAAGTTAACATTATAGTTATTTTTGGTAATACTAAAATTACTACTTTTGTTCAACAGATTAATCCATAGATGATGTTAGTAGCCTTGTGATCCAATAACCATCAGTACATGAGGCTTTGGAAGTACACTGCATAGTTAAATCACACCAATGGTATTGGTAGAACATCAGAAAATTCATCATTTCATATCTCCTTTACTGTTTTGTTTTATTTTTTGGCAGAACCAGGAATTGCATTCAGGCCCTTGCACTTGCCAGAGAAGCACTTATTCTACTGAGCCATCTCCCTGGGCACCTCATATCTCCTTCAAAGAATAAAGTTTTAATAATGAAGAAAATAAAATCTAAACAAGTATCACTGTCTTGCAAGGAACTCAGCTATCTAGCTATCATATATATATATATATATATATATATATGTGTGTGTGTGTGTGTGTGTGTGTGTGAATATAAAATCTGAGCGGATCTGTTTGTCTTTTTCTTAACTGAGGGGGAACAAATTAAAAACTTAGGAGTCATTGAGAAAGAGCACTCTATTCATTAAGAGAATGTAACTATATGTCTATCCTAACCACTTTGAATACACAGATACTGGTGTTTGTAAATAGGATATCATGTCCACATCTTGTACAGCAATTAACCACTAGGAAGAATGTATGCAATGTGTTAATTATTGAAACTGTCCTACCAATTTGATTTGAAACTGTCTCATTG
>NW_004524584.1:30771349-30782113 GCF_000260255.1 Octodon degus | reverse complement strand
TTTTATTGAGAAACACATAGCAACTAGGCAGTTTCAAAACTGATTAATAGGACAGTTTCAATAATTAATACATTGTACATAGTTATCTTCTTAGTGGTTATTCATAGTAAAAGATGCAGACAGGATATCCTGTCCAACCACTATTAGTACAAATCTTTCTTCTAATTGAATTAAATGAAAGTAGCTGTATATCTATCCTAACGATTCTGTATATAAAGATACAAAATGGTCCTTTCTTTGTATCCTCTTTTATTGTTTAGTCCTGTCAGAAATGGGTTTTCCATTGGCTTCTAAATACTGTAGGTGTGTGGAATCAGCAAAACAATCCAACACAGTCCAGCAGTCCTCAATAGTAGTGGGTTATCCACAGAAGATGTTGACTTGAGCCTTTCACTCCTGGACATATTAATATGGTTTATTTATATATCTCATTTTTAAACTTTTCTGTTGGATGGTTCAGACCAATATAAAGCAAAACCTGTATAACAAGAAATGTAACTTTTGTATCTGATAGATAAGGTCAGTCAACTAGCCTTAGGATTTATCCTGTAACCCTGTACTACAGTTTGCTGATCCATTGTCAGTGTCAGCCATGTGGATGAGTCATGGATATTGCTTGACTAGCTTTCTCTCTGTGAAAGTCTGAGAGAAGGTTTTCTCTCCAGGTGATTCTCTTAGGCACACTCTATGTTATCAACCACGTTGCTCTGTGGTGCCATAATCTCCTTGATCAAAAAATTTGGGACAAAATTGTTACATTATGTTACAGTATAGGTTCTCCTAAGTCCTGAGTCTTCACTGACCTTGAAAAGTTATGGTCAAATTGTTGTCTGTCCTTGAAGCCCTTCTATTTCTCTAATTTTGGTCGGCAAACTTAGGTTTTTAACTCTCCAGAAGAGAAGCTTATTATTACCCTACATCTTATGCAGTTGGGCTTAACTTTACTATATGTCTGGATATCAAACATCTTAGACATAACATGAAACAGGTATTTTCCATCAAGTATTGATATGTTAAACATTAAGTCCCTACATAATATGGAGATAATTTTTTTTAAAAATGAAAAATATTTAAAGAATATGAATAAACAATTACATATTTTTACAAAAATCTAACCATTTACAGCATTGTAGCAGGACAGTCCTGTGACCTTCTTTTTATTTTTCTTGTGTCTTTTTCCATTTATTACAGGTTTTAAAAGAATTTTACTTGTGAGACAGTGTGATAATAATCGGTATGGCATGACAAGAAGTATGTATTTAGAAGACCAGAATGACTGGCATTCCCAGCGTGACCCTTCTGTTACACATTGCAATCTTCAGCTCAGTTGTTTGGTTCACATGTATTAGCATGTATAGTTAGGCAGGGTGAGTATCCTACCAATTAACAGTTAGTTTAAAAAACCTGGTGATATTTCCCAGGATCATTGCCTTAACCACCTTGTGCACATAAATGTATGGCTTTGTTCCTGTTCTGTTTCTCAGCTTTTCTCCTTGCCCTCTCCTCATCGTCAAATCATCAAGTTCTCACTTTCTTTTTAATTGTGTTATAACTTTCTATATTTATTTCTTCTTTTGACTTCTTATACTAGGGAGACTATATGATATTTACACATGTGGATCTGGTTTATTTCACTTATGAGTATATCTTCAATTGGCATTCACTTAAATAGAAATGCTTCAAGATTATCATTCTTTACAGCAGAATAATACTCCATTGTACAAAAATACCACATCTTTTTCATCCATTCCTCAGGTGATGGGCATCTTGGTTGTTTCCAAGATTTGGCTATCACAAATTGTGCTGTTATAAACATAGGAAAAATATATCACTATGATATGGTGTTTTCAGTTCCTCTGGACAAATTCCCAGAAGAAAGATAGCTGGCTTGAATGGCATTTGCAGTCCTAGTTTCTTAAGAAGTCTCCACATTGATTTCCATAATGGTTGCACCAGTCTACTTTCCCATCAGCAGTAGGAGAAGGGTTTCCTTTTCACATTCTCTCCAACATTTGTTGTTGGTTTACTTCTTTATGACAGTCATTCTTTCTGGGGTGAGATGGTATCTTAGTGTTGTTTTAATTTGCATTTCATGGATGGCTACTTATGTGGAGCATTTTTTCATATATTTATTCACTTCTTTAATTTCATTCTCTGAGAAGTGTATTCATATCGGATGCCCATTTCTGGATTGGGTCTTTAAATTTGGGGGCCCTAGTGTTTTTAGTTCCTTATAAATAATAGAAAGCAGATCTTTGTCTGAGTGCCTATTAGTTAAGATTGTTTCTAAATTTGTGGGTTGTCTTTTCACTTTGTTGGTAATTTCTTTTGATGTGCAAAACCTTCTCAATAAGAGTTGGTCCCAGTCGTTAATCTTTTCAAGTGTTACCTGGGCAATTTGATATTTTGTTCATGAACTCTTTGCCTGCTCCTATGTCTTTGAGAGTTCCTCTTACTCTCTCTTCCAGGAGATTTACTGTTTTTTTTAATGGTTTGATATTTAACCCATTTTGACTTTTGCTTAGTGCTTGGTGATAGACCTGGGGTCAACTTTTAGTTTTTGGCATTTAGAGAACTCTTTTTTCCAGCACCATTTGTTAAAAGTATATATTTCTTCAAATAAGTGTGTTAGGCCCCTTTTTCAATGGCCAGGTGTCTGAGTGTGTTTGTAGAGGTCTCTGCATTTTCTAATCTAGTCCCTTGACCTCAGGTCTATTTCTTTGCAAATACCATACTGATTTTAATACAGTAGCTTTCTGGCATAATTTCAAGTCAGGAATTGTAATGCGTCCTGCCTTGTCTTTAATGGTCAAGATTGCTTTTGCTATTTTAGGTCTTTTCTGGTTCCACATAAATTTTACGCACAATTTCTCGGGGTCTGGCACATATGTTGGTGGTGCATTGATAGGGATTGTTTTAAATCTCTACAACAATTTTGGCAGTATGTCCATCTTCATGATGTTGTTTCTTCCTATCCAGGAGCAGGGAATATCTTTCCATTTTCTGAAATCCTCTGATCTATTTTTTTAAGAGTACTATAATTTTCTTGAAAATATCTTCGATTTCTTTAGTTAAGTGAATTAATAGGTATTACTTTTTCCACAGTGCTATTGTGAAATGTATTTCTCTAATTTCCCTCTCAGTGTGTTTGTTATCTGTGTAGAGGAATGCTATTGACTTTGTATCCTGTTATGTTACTGAATTTGTGTATCAATTCCAGTAGCTCCTTGATGGAGTTTTTTTGGGTCTTCCAAGTAAAGCAACATCTCATCTGTAAATAATCATAATTTAACTTCTTCTTTACCTATTGTTATTCCTTTTATTTCTACCTCTTTTCTAATGGCTCTAGCTAATGATTCCAAAACTATTGAATAGGGGGCTAAGAGAGGACATCCTTGTTTTGTTCCAGATCTGAGAGTAAAAGATTTCAATTTTTCCCCATTTAGACATATATTAGCCATTGTGTTGTCATAGATGGATTTTATCTAATTGAAGTAGAGGCTATATGAATTATCTGTAGGACTCTGAATATAAATGAGTGTTGGGCTTTGCCAAAAGTCTTTTCTGCATCAATTGAGGCAATCATGTGGTTTTTGATTTTGCTCTACTGATATAGTGTATTACATTTGTAGATTTTTGAATATTGTAACATCCTTACATCCCGGGGATGAATCCTACCTGATCATGGTGTATGATCTTCTTAATGATTTGCTGCATTTTATTTGCTAGGTTTTTACTGAGGATTTTTGCATCTCTGTTCATGAGGGAGATTGGCCTATAATTCTCTTTCTTAGTTGCATCTTTCCCTTGTTTTGGTATCAGTATAATACTTGCCTCCAGGAATGATTTTGGGAGAAATATTTTTCTTTTCAATTTCATTGAAGAGTTTGAAGACTGTAGGGATTATATCTTCCATAAATCTCTTGTAGAATTAATCTGTGAATCCATCAGGAACTGGAATTTTCTGTGTCTGCAGGCTTTTTAATTACATTTCATATTTCACTGCTGTTATTGAGTTACTGAGAGTTGTTATATCTTCTTGTTTCAGGTTTGGTAATTTGTATCTTTCTAGGAATCTGTCCATTTTGACTGTGTCTTCTATTCTGTGAACGTAAAATTTCTCAAAGTAGTTATTGATAATCTTCTGAATTTTCACTGGGTCTGTGGTGATTATAACCTTTTCATTCCTTATTGCTTGTATTTGAATATTTCTTTATTCTTTTTGATGAGGTTAGCTAGGGGCTTATCAATTATATTTATTCTTTCAAAGAACCAGCTTTTTCATTCATTAATTCTCTGAACTGTTTTCTTCATCTTAATTGAATTAACTTATGCTCTAATCTTTCCAATTCCTTCCTGTCTTTGGGCTCTGTGTTCGGTTTGCTCTTCATTTTCTTGATATCAGAGGTGCAGCATTAGGGTGTTTATTTGTTCCCATTCCATTTTCCTAATGTGCGAGTTCACAGCTATGAACTTCGCTCTGAGAACTGTTTTCATTGCATCCCATAAATTCCTATACATTGTGCTTGAAGTTTCGTTGAATTGTAGATGCTGTTGAATTTCTTGTTTAATGTCATCTGTGCCCCATTGATTGAAGAGTTGGGTGTTGTTTAATTTCCATGCATTTAGGGTTTTTTTCTGGTTTCTTTTGTCAATTATTTCCAGTTTCATTGCACTGTGGTCAGATAATATGCATGGGATACTTCTGCTTTTTTGCATATACTTAAGCATGACTTGTGGACTAGTATGTGGTCTATTTTAGGAAATGACCCATGTGCAGCTAAACAAAAGATTTTATTTATCTGTGTTTTGGTGTAATACTGTATATGTCCACCAAGTCCACTTGTTCCGAGCTCTGGTTCAGCTCTGCTACTTCTTTGCTAAGTTTTTGTGTGGTTGACCTATCTTTTTGGGATTAGGGGGCGTTAATGTCCCCTGTTAAGATTGTGGTATTGGATATTAGATTTTTCATGTCCATTAAGATTTGTCTTATGTACTTGGGTGCTCCCGGGTTTGATGCATGGATATTTATGAGTGCTACCTCTTCCTTTTGGGGTTTTCCCCTAAGCAGCATTTAGTGGCCTTCTTTATTTCATTTGATCATTCCTGGTTTGAAGTTGACATTGTCTGAAAACAGGATTGTTACTGCTGCTTTTTTCTGAGGTGCTGTGGCATGCTGTATAGTTTTCTATCCTTTGATTTTTCAGCTTGTGAATTTCTTTATGAGTTAAATGTGTTTCTTGTATTCAGCATATTGTTGAATTTTGTTTCCTAAACCACTGTGCCAGTCTATTTCTCTTAATTGGTGAATTGAGTCCATTTACATTGATGGCTATAATTGAGATGTGTTGACTTATGATTGACATGTTATTTACCTGCTGTTGTTTACTCCTTTTTTCCTGTGTTTGTTTGCCCTGTTTAGTGGGTTCCTTCTATTCTCTTTCATGGAGTTCTGATCATTTTATTCCCTGTCTAGGACATTTTTCAGTAGTCTGTATAGGGTTGGCTTTGTTATGAAATTCTTTAGTTGTTCTTTGTCATGGAAGTACTTCTTTTCTCCACCAAACTTGAAAGACAGTTTTGCAGAGTATAGTAGTCTGGGCTGGAATTTGTTTTCATAGAGGACTTGAAGTACTCTGCTCCATGGTTTTCTTGCCTTCATGGTTTGTGAAGAGGAAGTTGGCCTTAATTCTGATGGGTTTTCCTTTGAATGTGATCTGCTTCTTTTCTCTAGTGGCTTTCAGTATATTATTCTTGTGCTGGATTTCTGGGATGTTGACTATTTTATGTCTCAGTGTGTTTTTAACTGTGTTTCAGTTACTTAGCATTCCGTATGCTCCAGTTACCTGAATGTCAGAATGTTTCCTCCTATTTGGGAAGTTTTCTGCTATTACTTCTGCCCATATTCTTTTTATATCATTTGTATTAACTCCGTTTTCTCATTGATGACTATTAGTCTCACATTGTTGATCTTTGCATCGATTTGCAGGAGATGGATTTTTTTCCTGCATCCTAGTTGTTTTTAAGAGATCCTTTCTCACCTTTTCACCTGCTGTATCAGTATGTTCCAGATCTGAAAGTCTGTGTTCTCTTTCACTCAAACAGTTTTGCAGGTTTGTGATTGAGATTTTAAGTTCCTCTATGTCTCTTTGACTCTACTTCATGTGATCTATTTCTTTCCTGTATTGCTCATTCAAGGAATCTGTCACATTTCTAATCTCCTCAAATTTTTATCTATGTCTTCTTTAAAGGTAGTTATTGATTTTTTACTGCAGAGTTTTTTCAGATTGTGTTTCCTCCATATGTTTCTCTATTTGATTCTTTACTTCACATGCTATTAATTCAGAGATTTCAGAAATTAATTCTACTCTGAGTTCCTCTACGCCTTTCTGCTGTTGTTTCTTTGATGCCAACACTGTTAGTTCATACATTTCAGCTGACCTAGTGTCCTCTGCACTTGTTCTGGGTGGGCATTGGGTGTACCCTATACATTTCTGTATCAGATTCTTCGCTTGAGATGCTATGAATTCAGAGCTTTCTTTTTTTATTTGAGAAATTTATTCTAGTGTCCTCTGCACTTGTTCTGGGTCAGCTCAATGCCTGAGATTGCATTTTGCCTCTTCTCTTTGTCATTTCATATAGCAGTCACCTCTGACCTTTGGTGTAGAGCTTTGGTGCAGAAATAACTTTAGCACCTACTGAAATTTGGGTGCAGGTCTATTAAGTTTCAGCTTATTCAGTTATGCCTGGCCTGGGACTAGCTCTGTGTTCAGTTCCTTCCTGCTGCAGCCCTTGGAAGTGAACCTGTTGTGCCCTTCTGGCACAACAGTGAACCAGTGGTACCCCTCTACTGTGCCTCTGGCCCAGGGTCACAGGGGAGCACAGAAGCTCTCCCACCCACTAGATCTGGGGCTCAGAGAACATTGCTGAAGTTTTTACTCACTTGACAGACTTGGAGCAGGGGCTCTGGAGGATTGGAGGGGTCTCAAGGGTGTGGTTGAGGGTTTCACTCATGCAGGGTGCGTGAGTTTTGCTCCAGCAAGTTCCCACTGGTCCCTATGCACAATATATCTTGATACCTCTCTTTTCTCCTCACAGCCCCTTTTTTTAATCACTCACCCCTCCCTTATTTACAAAGCTTCTTTTCTGTTCACTTCTGTTAGTGCTGCCTCCCTTGCTGGTAACTAGGCTGTACAGGGTTAAGTTGCTGGACCCTGGGGCCTCTGGTTGTGTTGAAAAACAGCAAGTTCAGCATTCTCTGAAATCAAGAAAACCACAGCTTAGTCATCAAGGATGGGAGCTATTGACATCCCCTACTCCACAGCAATAAAGTTGCCAACCTACAGATAAGGTAGTTCTCCCAATTGATATTATTTACTACTTAAAGTCTTTGAACTGACTCCCAACTTCCTCCTCAGTTCTCACACTCATTACCTCCTTCTTGATTTGGAAACTACACAAATATGCACCACCTGAAAAAGTTCTTTACCTTAACCTCCAGAAAAGTCTCATATTTTTTTAGATGATTTGGATCCTCTGGAGTCCTAAATTCATATCTCTTGTGTCTTACTTAAGCCTTTTCCAACCATTCATTTAACAGATTGGGGCCCTGATTAGTCCATGATACTCTCCTATCCCTACATCCCCTTTGTTTTTCAATAAGCTCTTCATGTTTCATAGTACCTAAGATGCATTTTGGTTTTTTATTTGCAAGTTTAGTTTCTCACACCAGAGAAGACATGCAATATTTGCATATATACATCCCATTTATTTTACATAAGGGTATGGTCTCAAGATCAAGAATATAACTACAAATGTCACAAGTTTATCCTCCTCTGTGGTTGAGAACAACTTCATTAAAAAAAAACTCATATATTTTTATCCATTTATCAGCTAATGAGTATTTGCATTGTTTTCAAGATTTAGTTATTACAAATTGTGCCTCTATAAACAAGGGTGTGCATACATTGCTGTGGTATAATGCTTTTAATTCTTTTGGGAAGATACCAAGAAGGGCAATAGCTGGATCATAGGACCTCTAGTCCTAGATTTTTGAGGAATCTGCTAACTGTTTTCCACAGTGGTTGTGCCAGTCTGCATTACTTCCAACAAAGAAGAAGTGTTCCTTTCTCCTCCCAGCCTTCCAACATTTGCTACTAGTTGATTTCTTTCTTTCTTTCTTTTTTTCTTTCTTTCTTTCTTTCTTTCTTTCTTTCTTTCTTTCTTTCTTTCTCTTTCTGTTTCTTTTCTCTTTTTTGTATTAAGTACAGGGTCCACAAGGTCTTACTACACAGACTGGACAGCCAGTGATCCTCCTGTTTTCAGCCTCCCAAGCACTGGAATTACAGAGCACATGACCACGTCCTGTCTCAATCGCTGTTTTAGCACTCCCTGGAAGTGGGTGGGTGGATGACACACCAGGTATCAAACCCTAGTCTCTGTGTCTGGCTAAGCAGGTGTATTAGTCTGCTGGGGTATCTTGCCAACCCTGTTATTGGTTGATTTTTTGATGATAGCTATTCTTTCTGAGGCAAGATGGAATCTCAGTGTCCTATTTCTACCTGTATCCTCTTCTAATGGATTTAGTGTTTCTGTTTTAGTATTGATATCTTCAATCCATTTTTATTTTACTTAGTTCATAGGGATTCACATGAGTTGAACTTTAGTCTTTGGCATGTGGGAAGTTAGTTTTTCCAGCAGCACATATTAAAGAGGCTGTCTTCCTTCCAGGCATGTGTCTGGGCCATCTGCAAAAAACAAGGTGGCTGAGTGTGGCTGAGATGTATCTGCACCTCCTCATCCATTCCAATGATTCTTGCGTCCTTTGTTTTTTCTTGTCAATACCATCTTCTGTGTTTGTTTGTTTTTATCACAGAGGACTTGTAGCATAGTTTCAAATCAGAGATTGTGATGTCAACATTCAACAATCAATGACCTCCTTATACATGAATATCTAATTAACTGAGACAGAAATTAGGGAAATAACACCATTAATGATAGCATAAAAAGTAAAGTGCTTAGGAATCAATATAACAAAAGAAGTAAAAGACATTTGTATTAAAAAGTACAGTAGTCTGAGTTGTAGATAAAAGAAGATATCAGAAAATGGAAATATAGCCTTTGTTCTTGGGTAGGAGGACCCAATAGAGTGAAAATGGCCATACTTCTAAAATTGTTGCACAGATTTAATGCAATCCAGGTCAACATTCCAACAGCATATCTCACAGAGTTAGAGGAAATAAAATTACAATACATTTGGTACTCTAAGAGACATAGAATAGCAAAAGCAAATCTGAGCAAACCAATGGTAATGTAGGAGCATCATCTGCAAAAATATTTTAATTGTAAACTTATTGGACCATCACATTCAGTACAAGTTAGCTTTGGCTTATATAATTATAAGAGTTGTTCAGAGTGGAGGATATTAGCTTGTAGCCATCATTTATTCATGCGGGTACCTGCTGATCTGGACACACAATTTTTTGTTCTCTCTGTCTCTGTCTCTCGGTCTCTGTCTTTGTCTGTCTCTGTCTCTTTCCATCTCTCTGTCTCTGTCTCTGTATCTCTCTCTCTGTCTGTTTGTCTGTCTGTCTGTCTCTCTCTCTATATATATATAAAATGTATATATATATATAATAGTATGTGAGTGTGGGTGTGGGTGTGATATCACATATATAATTCATCTCATTTCTAGTCAAAATTAAACTTTGGTTTACTGAGTATTTTGCTTCTGATTTTTCAGCTTTTATGTGAAGTTCTTATATTTTACCCAATTTTTGAAAGAAATTCTATGTATTACCATATATATTTTATTCACTATATCAATGTTTATAAAATTCTGTTCAATAATATATTTCATTTTTCTTGTTGAATGTTCATGTAGTTAAATACATAATGATTTTCCATCAGGTATTTTTGTGTTATGCTACTAAGCTTTGCATGTTTAATCATTTATGTAAGACATTAATTGATTACATTTATTGTATGTATAATTCATGATATAAGCCTCCTCTATTGCAAAACATGCCATTATTATTTACTGTATTTTATATATTCCTCAAAAATTTCATGTATCTTAATCTCAAGATTCAGTTTACATGTATTCTGAAAAAACAGCAGTTTTATTACTGCAATGGGAAAATAGATTTCATATTTTATTTTATATTGTTCTACATCAAAGATTGCTGCATGAATTATCTTTATATGAATTATAGCAATTTTATCAACTCTTCTTTTTCATGCATTTTTTTCACTTAAGTTGTGATGGCTGCTAGGTCATTAAGAAAGGAGACACTTCATATGTAAAGTATTTGGTATGAAGAATTTATATGTAGTAATTTATTTAACTTGCAAGATTTTCTAAATTCTTTGGATTTCTCTGCATTGTCTTGCTGAAATAACTGAAGGATAATATTTATTTTACTCTTTGTAACTTTTGCTTCATGAAAGTTGATATTGTGATATTTGTTATGTCTTTATTCCAGACTATAGGACATTCACTTTGGACTTTAAGAATTATGTGGACATACTTTTTTCTTATTAAATAATGTTAGTTTTGAAGGTCTCTATTGCTAATAGTATTATTAATTTGCTCTTCATTGTCTTGTGTGTTTAATTTTGATGTAGCTAATGTTTTACTTTCACCATTTTGAAGAGCATTGTTTTACATGCAGTTTTGGGTGGGAATGAAGTATATTTTCAGGTTTTGACTTGCATCTAAAATTTTGATACTTCTAGGGCTGGAGAGATGGCTCAGTGGTCTAA
>NW_004524584.1:30761825-30770819 GCF_000260255.1 Octodon degus | reverse complement strand
TAAATATTTATTGTTTAAATATATTACCCTCATATCTAGATGCATATTTGTTTTGGAAACACTCATCATTTCTCCCCACACCTCAAGTTTGTATTCCAGTCATTTCTTTGGGGATATGTAGAAATCTTAGAGTTGCAAAGTTACCTCTTTGTGTCTAGTTTTCAGTTATTATTTTGCTAATTCTACTGTGACAGTATTTCTGTTATGACTTAATTATTTATATTTGCATCTGTTTTGAGATCAGCTAGTACAATTTTCATTTTTTTACTGACACTTCTATAATCCTTCCATCTTGATTTGCATGTTAATGTGTAGAGCACACAGTGTCAAGGTTTTCAATGGGCATTTTTTATTCCTTTTTAGTTACAATGTTTTTCTGTTCATAGGAAAAATGCCTCTTCTGTTCCTTGAGTACTATCTGTACTGCTCAACTTATTTTGCATCAACGTATAGACTTCTGATCCAATGTTTTCTTTCTTCATCTCTGTGTACACATGATTTATTGAAGCCTCTATTTGTAGCTAAGGAACTGTAGAAAGAACAGGTGAGTTGGGATATTCAGACATTATTTTGCTTATGCTGTATTGACAAGGAATGTGTGTGTGAGTGTGCATGTGGATGTGTGTGTGTGTGTGTGTGTGTGTGTGTGTGTGTGTATGAGTGTAGGTATCTTATAGCAATTCACTGCCAGATGTTTTAAACATATCTGGGCCCTTATGTTGTTGGAACATGTAAAGCAAGATTGTGCGTCTTCAGAAATACTGATAAATATACGCCAAGAGTTTAGAGATCAGCCAAAGAAGCCTTGGACCCAGTGAACTGTATTCCAGGCATGGGGCTCCCCCAGTCTGTGGTTCCTAGTTTACAAACTCTGTTCTCTGAAAGCTCCACCTGGTATTGGGTGATCTTCTACTCACTCTGTCTAATAAAATAGTCTTTAGATTGGACAGGGCATTTTAATTCACTGTGTATTTATGGGGAAATGTATTTCTGTTTTTCATTGTCTATTCTTTACTTAATTTTACACAAATTTAGAATGTAAAATGAAGACACAAATGTTATATATTACTGTACAGATTGCAGCATCAAAACAAACTCAGATAAGTAAGGTTGCATGACATCCTTCAAGAACTCATGACCTTACTATTTAAAAGTCTATACAGATCTCATGGTTGTGTATGCACGTACAAAGAGTATATAGTTCTTGTATTCAGATATTAACTGCATGTGTCGTAAATTACATTTTGCAAGATGAATCTTAACTCAATAGTTTCCAGTATTTATTTTCCTATTATTTAGTCTATATATTTTGTACAAGGCCTCATTTCACAGCTCGGATGTGCAGGGATCTTCCTGTTTTCAGCCTCTTCAGCACTGGGATTACAGGCATGCACCACCAAACCTAGTCTTGGATGCCAGCTCAGCGTGCCTGGGGTTAGGACCAACACAGCATGCAGTACCACGCATCAAACCCTGGTCCCTACATTTGCCTAGGCAAGTGCTTAGTCTGCTGAGTTAACTCTCAAGCCCTTTTGTATTATTTAATAAGTATTCATGGTTCATGATTTAATAAGTATTCATAAGAATAAGTATTCACGATTATATATTTTGGCCATCTTGCCACACTGGCTTCATCATTCTCCTTCATAAATGACATAGACACAGTGTATGCACAAATGTGTAAACATAGTTTATTTTCTGAATGATTTAGGTTAAAGCTATTGCAACTTTTCTCCAAATGTAATTGCATGTTTTTCCTAAGAAAATAATTCCTTACATGTCACATTATCATTATCGAAGTAGGAAATTGAAGAATGAAACAAAGATTTTAGCTACTCACAATTCATATTTTAAATTCATCCAATATTCTCACTATTTTTCCTTTAGCAATATTGTTCATATTTTAAACTATGACCTAGATCACTGAATTGCATTTAATTATCAGAGATCTTAAAGAATATTTTCACATTAATATGTTCTGATATTATTAACTAATTGTAGTGCTTTTTTTGAATTTGTAGATTAGGGCTGGCCAGATAGCTCAGAGGAGCTTGATCCCTGGTTGGCCGTGCTGGCCCCACGGCATGCTGAGGTGGTGACTGAGACTGGGAGTGGTGGCACCAGCACTTGGGAGGCTGAAAAACAGAAGGATCACTAGGAGTCCAATCTGTGTAGTGAGACCCTGTAGACCTCATACTAAATATATAAATCAATAAATAAATTGAAATAAAATGAAATTTTTAGACTATAACAAAATACATTTAGACATTGTTTTCCATTTTTAGTTATATTATAATAAAGATATGGTATGAGTACCATTTTATATGTGAATAAAAGCTCTAAAGTATGAAATTGCATGTCACACTATGAACTCAATTTCAGATTTTTAAAATTCATAAACTTCTGTCTAATGTTTTAATACAAATTTGCATCTTCCTCTAAGTTGTTTGATATTCTTAGTTCTCTATTTCTTTTCCAATAATTTATACATAAATTTAAAAATTTTTGTCAACATTGCTGTGATATTTGAAATATATATATATATATATCCTCGAATACTGAATTTATGCAACAATGGTTTTAGCTTCTTTGATTTCCTTTTGTTTGATCATTCGTATACTGTATTTTTTTCCCATGAACTCAAGTTTGGATTTCTTGTAGGGGGCATATGTTGACCATTTTCAAATTTAGGTGTTACTCACTTATGTTTTATGGGAGTTTTTCAGGAACTGGTGCTGTGTAATCACCAGAGCTTAAAATTCATAAGAATCATTTTCAAATTCATAGAAATTTAACTTACACATGAATGATACACAGTGCAGATGTTAAAGGTTTCTGGTATTTGAACCTGGAAATTTATGTTACATATAAAAAGAGGCATAGAACTATTTTTCTACATTGATAATAAATTGAAAAGAATCTTTGTGTTATTCATAATTTTCACAATGTTTTTATTTCCTGCCATACACAAAATGTCATATTGCTATGTGATCATATTATTTTAATCAGTAATTCAATTAAAGAAATAAAATTAAATATATTTTATATCTAAACAACCATACACTACAAATTTAAAAATGGTATTTTTTCAGTGAAGTATTTTAAATTTATTTCCCAGTGCATAGCTCCTATCTATTTATCTAGATAGATAGATATACCACATTTGGTGAGGACTTTAGACACAGCACCTTGCACATTCCTCATACATTGCCCACAGCCTGTGAATTCTGTGAGGACTTCCCAGTGTCTAGATCATTCCTTACAACACATGTACCACAAAACTCTGTCCATAGCATGTGTTTTCAAATAAATTTAAATAAATTATTTTGCTGACATTGATAACAGTACATCAACACCTAACTCATAGCTTAATCAGTTCTGTTCTATGTATTATATTTTATTTGAACTTGGTGTTTAGTTTTTCATCTTTAATTTTTTTAATGTAAGGACTACTTCATTGTTTAGAGATAATATCTACAAGAAAATGCCCATTATATCTTCCAATTCTTTACTGTGAGTCCACCTAATTTCAATTATTATTAAATTGTCACTGAGTGTTGTGGGTCCAAGAATATTTCCTATAAATAAAAGGTTTCAGTCCATTTTTTTTCTTTTCTTCATCATAGTGCATCTTTGTCTGTACATGGGGCAAAACAGTTTGCTCCCCTACCTCCTTGGCTTTAGGCTTGTGTAGGGTTGCAGAGAACCCCCGAGCAGACTTGCTGTCTTTCTTGCACCTAGAGTTGCTCTCTCTCTATGTCACAACCATGAGAGATGCTGTCTCTGATTTCACACCATTCCCTAAACTGTTTAGGTAACGAAAATGACACAAAGTTCTTACATCTGTGCCTTCCAGGGAGCTATATATTCTCAAAGAAACAATTAAGTCTGAGACTAAATTTTAACAAGCTCTTTTTTTGTAATCTTGAATCAATACAACCCATCTGCTGTTACACTCATTTCAGCAAAGATCCACCGTTGCTGGAAAGGAGTACAACTTTTATAAAGAAAACGAGGGCAGACAGTGGCAGTGTCTATTGGTGGACATTCTGCTAAATTGGGCCCCGGTGACTTGTGCTGCCAAGGAGCACTATTGGGTTGGGGGCTTTGGAAGCTGGCAAGACTGGTTTCTGGTGATGGAGAAAACAAGCAGCCGAACAGCGTTTCAGAGAGTGATGTGTTGTTTACTGCTCACCATCAAGGGACTTTTGTGCGTAGCCATATCCTAGCATAGCTCGAAGACAAGGGTTTTGTTTTATGGACAAGGCACCATGTGGGTCCGCGGGAAGGGTGGGTCCTGTGGTAGTGGTTTCACATTTTTTCCTGTTCAGATTTCTGGAGCTTGCAGAAGGTTCATACTGAGTTCGACCAGTCTATGTGCCTCCAGAGTCACTGGCTGTGCACACAATGGGTTAAGCAAATAATTGCATTCATCTTTCTCAAGAGGCCATTTGTATTCTGACATGTTATACAATTGGAAGCTGGCTTTTAATTTCCTGAAGAAAATTATGATAATTTAGATTGTCTGAAATATTCAGGAACACTTCTTTCTATGTTCAAATTATGAGGAAGACTTCATACAACTGAACGGCAATTTCTGCATCACATGGAAATATATCACAATAAACAATTTTACATTATTTTACAAGTGCATGTTTGCAAGGCATAAGAATGACATTCTTTGTGGGAAATTAGACACAAAGATAAATCCCTGGTCCCATACACCATACCAGCCCTTCCCTCGGGGCACACTGAGGCAGTGACTAAGTCTGGGTGTAGTGGTACATACCTGTAATCCCAGCCCTGGGGAGGCTGAAAACAGGAGGATCATGAGAGTCTGAGCTTCACAGTGACACCTTGTAACAAACACATAAATGAAATATATATATATATATATATATATATATATATATATATATAGAGAGAGAGAGAGAGAGAGAGATGATATAGATATAACAGTGGTAGAACATTTTGTTGGCTTATGGAAAACAGTAAGTACCCAATAAAATAAATGTATGGAAATGAATTTTTTTTTGTTAGCAGGTTAAAATCAAAAGGATAAACAAGACTTAGACAGTTATATACATTTACAAGGAAATAGAAATCCTTGACATTTCTCATACAGATCCCATTTTCAACAAAGGAGTAAGTAACTGTTGAATGAAATATTGTCTTTTAATAGTAGGGAAAATTTGCTATTGGAGATCTTGGAATAAATAAGCATAGTTGTAGTTATTCTCACTCATTTAGGAAGAGAAAATTTTAAGGGGGACCAGGTGCAATAGATACCTCTCTAAATTATATCTTCATTTTCTATTCCCTTAAAAAATAATTTCCAAAATAGTTGTCATGATGTGAAATCTTAGGAAGAAAGGAGACTTTATAATATCAGTGCAGATTTTCATGACGTGTGCTGATCCTTCTCTCTTGTTGGGTTACGTCTCCATTGCCTTAACAAACTGTCAATCAAAAATGTCAAATCACCAGGCAGATCGTACACCACGACACAGTAGGGTTGATCCCAGTGATGCAGGATGGTCCCACAAAAGCAAACAACACATGTAATGCACCAGACCAATGAATCCAAAGACAAAATTACACCACCATCTCCATAGATGCAAAAAAATCATTTGACAAAGTCTTAACACACATTCATGGCAGAAAACACCTAGAAATAATTGGAATAGATGTTATTTATCTCAATACAATGAAAGGCATCTATGAAAAATCAACAGCCAACATCATATTAAATGGACAAAAATTAAAATTTTCTCTCTAAAGTCAGGTTTAAAAGCACAATGACCACTGTTTCCTCTTTTACTAAATATAGTTCTATAGCAATTAAACAAGAGAAGAAATAAAAGGAATACAGATAGGAAAGGAACAATTTAAATTATCATGATTTGCAAATGACAGAATACATAAAAGACTACAAAAATGCCACCAAAAGACTTCTACATTTAATAACCAAATTTAATCATGTATCTGGATACAAGGTCAACACTCAGAAAATCAATAACAGGGTTGTGGAGAGAGCTCAGCTATCTAAGTGCTTGCCTAGGCAAGTGCAAGGACCATGGTTTGATCCGCAGTACCACATGCAATAGCAGCCATAGCCCAGATGTGCCGAGCTGGGTACCAAGACCAGGCATGGCTGTGCACACCTATAGTCCCAGTGCTGGGGAGGCTGAAACAGGAGGTTTACTATGATTCTGAGCTGCATAGTGAGACCCTGTACAAAATACATTTTTGAAAAGTTAAAAATAAATCAATAGCATTCTTGTACACAAATAATAAACTTACTAAGAGAAATTAGCAAAGTAACGCCTTTTACAATAACATCAAAACTGAAGAAAAGAAAGACTTCTGAACAAATCTAATAAAGTAAAAAATAAATCTACACTGAAAACTACAGAACCCTGCAAAAGGAGATGTAAGGGTATATGAGAAAATAGAATGATATACCTTGCTCTTGCATAAGAAGAACCAACACAGGGAAAATGGACATACTCCCAAAAATTTTAAACAGATTTAAAGGAATCACAATTCAAATACCACTACCATACCTCACAGAACTAAAGACAGAAGTCTTAAAATTTATTTGTAACCAAAAGAGATCTAGAATAGCCAAACAACTGGGAAGTATCACAACCCTGACTTGAAATTATGCTGCAGAGTCACTATAATAAAATCAGGATTGTAATGTGAAAAAAAAAAACCCCAAGATCAATGGAGCAGGTTAAAAGACGCAATAAAAGCCCAACACACTCACCAGCCTCAATTTTGACAAAAGGGCCAAACAAGCTCACTGGAAAAACAAAAAAAGCTTCTCTAATGAAAGATGTTGGAAAAAACTGGCTTTCTGTATATCAAAAGATAAAGCTAGACCCAAGTCTACCATCATACATTGAAGTAAAATCAAAATGAATCAAATATCTATTTTTATATTAATTTTTGAGAAAGAAGTGGCAAGAGGCAGTTTCAAAACAGGTTAGTAGGACAGTTAAATAATTAATGTGTTGCATGTTGGTGTCTTTGTAGTAATTATTTATAGTGCAAGATGCAGATATGGTATCTTGTCTAAGCTCTATTCAAAATTTTCTTCTCATTGAACTAAGAGAAAGTGGCTGTATATCTATGCTATTTTGTATATACAGATAAATATATATTTTTTTTCACTACAAAATTGTTCTTCACTTGTACCCCCCTTTATTGTTTACATTTGTCAGAAATGGGTATTTCATTGCCATTCACATACTGCAAATGCATGAATTCAGAAAAGCAATCCAATATAGTCTAGTAATCTATAATAGTAGTGGGTTATCTGCATGACTGGCAATGTCAGAAACTGTTGACTTGAGCCTTTTCCAACTCAGTATGTTAATAGGGCTTTACTTTTTATACCTCATTTTTATGCTTTTCTGCTAAATGTTTAAGACCAAGATAAAGCAAGAAAAAAAAAAGACCTATATAACAAAAAATGTAACTTTTGTGTATGACAAGGTCAGTCAAAACCCCTCAGGATTTCCCCTGAAGCCCTCTACCGCAGTTTGTAGACCCTTTGTCAGTGTTAGCCATGTGGATGAGTCACAGCTATTGCTTGACCAATTTACTTTCTGTGAAAGCCTGAGAGAATGTTTTCTCTTCAAGTGACTCTCCTAAGGCACACTACACTTTGTCAATCACTTTCTTCTGTGGCCCCATAATCTCCTTGATCAGATAATTTGGGACACCACTGAGTTGCAGGATGTTACAGTGCAGGTTCTGCCTGCTTATCACACCCAAAACTTCTCTCCAACCAGACCCCAGGCCCAGGAATCAAATATCTATATATTAGAACAAAAACACTAAATATGTAGAAGACTAAAAACAAATAGAGTACTTTGCAACACAGCACTGGCTTGATAGCTCAGTGGTCCAGCCTGATATATCTCAGTAGACTAAAACCACTGTTTAGCCAGAGAAGTTTCCAGGGTTCGATCCCTGCTGTGCTATGATGGTCCCACCCATGGGGCATGCTGAGTTGGCAAGTGAGACTGGGTGTAGTGGCATGCCCCTGTGATACCATCACATAGGAGGCTGAAAACAGGAAAGTCACTGAGTCTGGTCTATGTAGTGAGACTGTAGACCCAGTAGACCCTGTGCTAAATACAGGGGAAAAAACATAGAAACATAGGTATAGAGGAAGACTTTATGAATAAAGCTCCACTTGCAGAGTGGGCATGGTGGCTCTTGCCTGTAATCCCAGTGCTTGGGAGGCTGAAAACAGGAGAATCACTCTCGGTCTGGTCTAAGAAGTGAGACCCTATACTAAATACATAAAAATAAATAAAGCACTTGCAAGGGAAATATAACAAAGAAACAAAACCTGAAATCTCATATTATTAGAAAGCTCTTTCATAGCAAAAGAAACCACCAATAGAGTGAAAAGACAACCCACAGAGTAGGAAAATATATTTACTAACTGTTCTTCAAACAAAAGACTTTCAAGTAGAACCTATGAAGAAAAAAAAACTCCCCCAAATTTAAAGACCTAATCCAAAAATTTACGCATGAGAGGAATACATACTTCGCAGAAGAAGAATAGCAAATTCATGAAGAAGTGTTTAACAGCATTGGTCATTTGAGAGATGCAAATTAAAACTATGCTGAAATTCTATCTCACCACAAGGGAAAAAACAGCTATTTACGAAAACTCAATTAACAAATGATGAACAGCTGTGGGGGGTAAGGAACCCTTCTCCACTATTGTTGGAAGTATGGATAGGTACAGCAACTGTGGATATCAGTGTGGAGATTCCTCACAAAACTAGGATTAAAGTTCTCATTTGATCACTCTATTCTCCTTCTCTGTATCTTTCTTAAAGAATTAAAAGCACAGTAATATATGCTCAGCTATGTTTATATAAGCACAGTTTGTAACAGCTAAATCTTGGAAAAAATGCAAATGTCATCAACTGATGAATGTATAAAAATGAAAAAAAAAAAAAAAAA
>NW_004524584.1:30755781-30761725 GCF_000260255.1 Octodon degus | reverse complement strand
AAGCGCTTCCATGGCAAGCGCAAGGGCCTGAGTTCAATCCCTTGTTTCGAAAAAAAAAAAAAGATAAAGAAAAATGATGTGGGTTTTTTTTATACAATGATAAACTGCTCAAATATGAAAAGGATAAACTTGAGACACTCCTTGCTAAATGGATGGACCTTGAGACCATATTTTAAAGTGAAATAAATCAGACACGCATGGGTAAATACAGTGTTGCCTTTTGGCATGATAAACTGAAATTGTTGAGAAGAACCAAAACACACAGTAGATACTTTGAAATAGGTGGAAATTGTTCTAAGGAAAGGGGAACTTGGTGTGCAGGAGGAGGAAAGGAAGGGAAAAGATAAAAATAAGAAAAGAAGGCTGCAAATGGAAGCAAAACTGTAAATAAGAACAGGAAGAGGGATTGAAAGGAGGGTGTGGAAATGGGTAAAACAAGCCAAGGTATATCATATACAAGTACAAGTTCCCTGTGATGAATGTGATCAGTGTGTATATTCAAATGCTATCAGTAAAATTAATAATAAAAGTCTTTTCTAAAATTTACACTTGTAGTTTTTCACAGTATTGTCCTTGACACTGTTCTCCTCGTAAGTACAGCACAGCAATCATTTTCTTAGCACATAAAACAGATGATGTTATTAAGAGCAGTATGCAGGTTGTACGTATGTCCTCTGTATTTTTCGTAGGAGCTGCAGAAATGAGGAAGAGTGATATCTACAGAGCTCTCTGGAACAATCTCACCTGAATCTCCTTGGACAGCCATAGTTGCCTTAATTAATATTCTGAGGACTTGTTGCAGATTTTTTACCAATCTTAATATCTATTCAAATATTTGCTCTGTGAGGAAGGAATGTTTCTATTCTATTGTTGCTATGGCCTGTGAAAATAATCAAAAGATTTTGTGTAATTCTGACAATGTTTCACTCATTTATGGTGATTTGAAGTTTACATCAATGATGCTCACTAATGCGACAGAAAAAGTCCATAAGCAAACGCAAACACATTTTGCTATTTTAATTTGCAAATTACTACAACCTGTTACATCAGTCAATCAGAGAAATAAAGCTCTTAATTTCTTTGTGTAGTTCTGGATTATTGCTCATGTCATTTTACATATTTTTAAGGATATCACTTTAATACTTCTTTCAAGCCAGGGCTATATGCATCAAAATTTTTATTAGAACAATGTGCAGAATTCGCACTTGGTGACCCCTCCACCACCACCTTCCCTCTGAGCTCGGATTTCTTCGTTCTGATTTCATTGGCAAGTTATCTGGAGAAGGAATTGGACACTGCATCTTTGTTCCTCTACACTTACAGGCCACAGGACCCACCTGGCGGCTTCTGTTCAGTTTCCTTCCTCTTGATGCCCTGTCATTTGAGTATGCTAAGCCTGAGTGCAGTCATCTAATACTTACCCTGTCTTGTGTTATTTGCGCTACTTCAGCATGATGGCGTTTTACTGTCAGACACGTCAGGGAAAGTCTGCTGTTACTGACTCCATCATTGCTTCTGTTGTTTTTTATTTTTCTCCATGTTCTACTATTCTGAGGATGTGACACTCATATTTCCACAGTTTGATATTCTATTTTCTATGTATTTTTTGTATTTCAGTTTTGAAAATTTCTATTAACATATCTTCATGCTGAGAGATTCATTTTTGTCAGGCATGTCTGCATGTATTCTTGCATTTTTAAACATTTTGCCATTATAGCTTTCAGTATATTATTCACCACTGTTTCAACATATAGTCTCCTACTTCTAACAACACTTCCATTTCTGAGTCTAGATCTAGCCTTTAGTCAATGTTTTTAGACTTTTGTTATTGTTGTTGCTGCTGTTGTTGTTCTTAGAACATCTTGCACTGTTAATGGAAGCAAGAGTCTAGTAAATAGTTCATTATTGCGGTCGTGGTAAAATGTAGGAGCGTGATGTATTCTATAGTCCAAGTGAGGTCTCAGACTTTTTACTCGGGTTATGAAGTCATAGATGATTGTCAATATTCCTGCTTCAACCTATGAGCAGCAAAATATGGACAATGTGATTCCGGTTAGGTCACTTTTCCCAGGTCGGTTGGGCACTGACGAAAACGCCAGGAGCCAGGCTCTGATAAACAGGGTTTTGTATGTTTTGATCTGTTTTAGGACAAGCCTTGTCAAGACTGGCAATGTGCTCTGGTTGATTCTTAAAAGGTTGCTTTTTATTCAACCTATGAGAAGCAGAAGATATTTTTCTAGTGTACATAGATGATAAGAACTGGCAAAGCTCCTGGAAATGAAATTAACAAAACTGTGTAGCCCGTGTATGTCAGTTCCCCAACCTTAACTGCCAGATTTGTCCACCCAACTATGTGTTTATTCGGCAACACCTTTTCTCCGCTACTGGGAATTGAACTCAGGACCCTTCGTTGGCCAGCACTTATTCTGCTGAGCTATCTCCCCAGCCCTGCCACACTTCGTTTCTATCCAGCACAGTTCCTACAGAAGTTTCTGCCAACGCAAAGTGTGACTCGCCAGACCCCTGTAGGACTCCCCAATTTGGGGGCAGCAGTTTGGTAATGATTTATTTTTTCGAATGGGACTAAAATAAACTGCTCATTCTTAATGGTTCTTTTTTCTTTTTTTTCCTTCTTTCTTTTTTGTTTTGTTTTCAGTATTTTATCAGTTGTTATGATGGAATGAAAGCTAAGACACCATGCTGGACTACAAAACAGAAGTTTCACACAATTTCTTAAGCAAATATTTCATGAGCCAGACTTCCACAAAACACACAAAAGGCCAATGCTTTTTTATATTTATTAACAGCCAAACGGTGTCAAGATTCTACCTTCTCACCTTCCGCCTTGCCTTGGTTGAAGTCGAATCAGGCTTCCCTCCTCAGTGCGTGGACACCACGAACCGCGCTGCCCCGAGCCTGGGAACCGAGCCAGGGCAGCCGGCCCGCCCGAGCAGCCGGCCTCAGCGGTGTCCAGCGGGCCGGCGGTCCTAGCGCGCTCGCTGTGCCCACCGCAGGGCACACCCAACCACCGAAGGACTCTTTTCTGTTTGGTCTGCTACTTCTCTCGCAGATTTCTGAAATCACAATTTTCTCTTTTGTGACTTTTTTTTAGGAAAGAAATCCCCCCTTTTCTAAGTAAAATTTTCTCTCAAGTTGGCTTCATCTATTTCTCATTTAGCTGGCTGGCTTATACTGAGACTCACAGCCCTATGCATCACTGAAATTTAAGCTGTGTTTTTCACAGAAGCAGTCATCAGCTTTCAGCTTGCCAGCTCTTACCGTTATTTCTTTCCCGGCTCGCTTTTCCCATTTTTCTCACTTAACTGTCCAAGGGTTGCATAGTCTCATTTGTTTAATGGAACTAAAAAGAATTGCTTCTCATCATTTAAGCTTTGGCTCTTTCTGTAATTTCTAGGTGATTCACATTAATCTTCATTTAGACAAAAGGACACCACCAGCACATGTTTAAGGGATTTAATGAAGTACGTATTTAATAAATGAAAGATTTTTAAATGAGTATCCAGGCCATTAAAATCCAAAGCCGGCCACTATTTCCTTTGCAAACAGAATTTTCAAGCAGAGTCAAATATGAAATAAATGTTCCCTTGAGTTGCCTTAGCTCTTTTCAATGAAAATATTTTAATTTTCAATAATAAGCTAGGTAGTTTCTTAAATATTTCAATGATTATGTTTTTTCTGAAGTCCTGTGGTTAATAATTGCTCATTTTAAACTTTTATTTCATTTTTCTATAAAGATTATGTATGTTTTTCTGGATCATACCAATGAAGTCTTCAGTTATTTTTATGATTTCAGATAATGATCAATTTTATTACTGTTATTTATCTGAAAACTCTGACTTTACCATAAAACATGGAAAATAAATTCCAAAGCCAGTGTCCTATCCGATATTTTAAATTTCCGAGTTAATACCCTTTCAGTATGTAGTCTTTTGTCATGATTTTAAGTATATGCACATATTGATATGTTTTATTTTTGTCTCAGAAAAACTACACTTAGGGGTCAAGGAGATGGCTCAGTAGAATAAGCACTTGCCTGGCAAACACAAGGTCCTGAGTTCAATCCCTGGTTCCAACAAAAAAAAAAAGAAAAAAGAAAAAGAAAAAGAAAGAAAAAGAAAAAGAGAACAAAGAAAGAAAGGAAAAGAAAAACTGCACTTATAAAAGTTCATGAATTCTCATTGAATTCCAAAGTTATTTATGTTATGTTAACTAGGATTGCAACTCTACTTATGTGTATTGAGTTTCTAGGTTAAAAAACAAATTCCTTTAAGAATTTTAAGACATTTCTTCAATTTATTTTAAATTTCTATGCTATTGCAAAGATACAAAAACACTCTTAATATGTAAAAATTTTTTGATTTCTCATAGCCTGACCTGATGCTCACTTATAGTCTCTGAAGACAATGTAGAAATCATTAGTGAAATCACTCACCTCCTGAGTCACTCGTCTAGCTATGTACTTGCAGCTCTGCATGATAAATGAGCTCCCACCTCCAAGCAGGGTCCGGGTATGTGCCTTTTGTGGGAAGTTTCTCACACTGGATGGTGTTTCGCATACAAATCAGTGACATGCATTTGTTCTTAAAAGCCTTAGCACTGTATTTCTATTGAAAGGGAATAATATCTACATATTTATCGGTCATTATCCTTGGGCATCCTCAGACCCAACATGCTTAAGGAGACCTTTAACCCAAAAGACACAGATTTGGAATCACACCTCCAACCTAGTTTTATCTATTTGTCAACAGAATCTTGTTTATGCATTTTAAAGCAGTATTTTTTCTGAAATCTTTCCATTAAATTTGATTTTCTTATTATAACAAAGAATGAAAGTACAGTCAAAACATAAACAAGCTAAAAAATTGAATATCATCATTCTCTAATTCCAATTATGGAATGGTTCTAGCAGCTTTATCTTAAGAGGTTTTTTTCTTTTTTTCTTTTTCCAAGTTGGAAGAAATCCTTTAAAATCTCTGCTTCAGTGCTACTGCTACAACCATTCAAAGATATTTTCCTGATGGGCCAAGGAGATGGCTTAACTCTCTGGCAGACAATGCTTTGGTGAAAAATCTAGTCAGGAACTCTTCTAGCCCGGGACAACTGACCAACAAATACTATCTGTAGATAAGTTCTGAATTAAATTCAGTGAACTTCAGGGCAGGGGAGAGAGCTCAGTGGAATAAGTGCTTGCCTGGCAAGAGCAAGGTCCTGAGTTTGATTCCTGGTACCACCAAAAAAAAAAAAAAAAATTCAGTGAATTTCAGAATGGTACACATTGTCAAAAATCAAGTTTAGGCACACTCATCAAGTATGCTTTTGGAGATTGTAATTAGGCTCATGTCTTTTGATTATTTTTTCCCCTGCTAATGAAGAATATCCAGGATTACATTAAGGTAACCCATTAGGCAAAAGTGCTACAAGTGAGGCTATTTTGGTTGACATTAAAGACAACTTTTAGAGTTTCACAAATGTGCTTATTTCCTTAAGTAACATAGTGTTCTAAATTTAGACAATTTTGGATTTACCAAAAGTTGGACACTACAGATTTCACATCATGACATGGGGGAAATGTTAGGTGTCAAATATGCTGAGTTTGTGTCCGCTGAAGTGGAAGAATAAATTCTAAGGAATAGTAGAGGTTAAGAGTAGAAAAATATATTGGAGAATAGGAATGGGGAAATAGGGTAGAAGGATAGTTTCTGAGACAAGAAGGGCCCTGAAAGATTGCCAGTGAGCACATTTCTCAAAGGAAGTTTTATACAGCACAAGCATAAGGCAGGTACAACGTGGGCCAACCCTGTTATCAACCAAGAAGGTTGCAAGTTGAGTTAGTTAGATGATATAGATCTAATGGTAGAAAGGATACATGAGTGATGTCATCAACCACGGACAATAATCTGTCATCTTTGTTTTGTGTTTTGTT
>NW_004524584.1:30753557-30755111 GCF_000260255.1 Octodon degus | reverse complement strand
TGTATTTTCAAGATTTCTACCAATTTTCTTTTCTATAGATTTGGTGTTTCTATGGTGTGTGTGTGTGTGTGTGTGTGTGTGTGTGTGTGTGTGTGTGTGTATGTGTGCCACTTTCTAAAAATTTATTAAAAATAGGGGAAATTGTGCTTTGAAAAGTCTTGGCTTATATTATTTAGATCTTTAATTCATTTTGACTTTAGTGCATGATGATAAATACGTGTTTAGTTTTAGTCTTTATCATGTGAAAAACCAATTTTTCCAATACCATTTGTTACAGGATATCTTTATTCCTGTGAAATTATTTGACTCCTTTGTCAAACATATGTTAACTGACTGTATTTGGAGTTGCATCTACATCTTCTATTTTGTTCTACTGATCCTTAGGTCTTTTTTTTTTTTCAATACCGTGCCAACTTTATCACAATAACTTTGAAATATAGTTTCAAATTAAGGATTGTGATGCCCTTGGACTTGTCTTTGTTTCCAAATATTGCCTTTGCTGTTCTAGGTCTCTTCTGGCTCAAAATAAATTTTAGGGCTGTTTTCACTAATTCTGTGAGGCATGCTAATGATATTTTGATTTGGCTTGCATTAAATCTGTACAAAATTTTTTAGAGTGTAACCATTTTTACTATGTTGGTTTTTCCTACCCATGAGCCAGAGATATCTTTCAATTTTCTGATATAGTCTGATCTCCTTTTTCAGGGTATTGTAATTTTCAGTATATAGATATCCAACTTCTTTTGTCAGAATGATTTCTAAGTATTTAATTTTTTGATCCTATTGCAAAAAGTATAAATTATTTAATTTCTCTTTGTGAGATTTTGCTTGCATATAAAAAGGCTGTCATTGACTTTGCATCCAGCTATGTTACAGAGGGTAGTTATTAAATCTATAAGTCTTTTGATTAAGATTTTGGGATATTCTATGTAGAATACCATGTTATCTGCAAATAATTATAATTTAACTTATTGCTTGTCTAGTCTTATTCTTTTTATTTCTTCTCTTGTATAAGTGCTCTGGCTAATGTTTCCAGGAGTACATTGGATAGGAACGGAGATAGTGGACAGTGCTGTCTCTTTCCTGATTTTAGAGTGAAAACTTTTCAGTTTAGTCCATATAGTATGATGTTAGCTGTTCATTTGTCTTAGCCATCTAAGATAAATACTATCTATTCCAATTTTCTGTACTTTTTAAAATCATGATCAGGTGTTGGATTTATCAATTTTTTTCTGTATCTATTGAGATGATCATGTGATTTTTTGTTTGTATCTGACAGTATGGTGTATTCCATTTATTGATTTGTATATGTCAAAAATCCCCTCATACCCGGGATGAATCAAACTTAGTCATGACCAAGTATAACCTCTTCCATGATTTGTTGTATTCTGTTTGCCAATATCTTATTAAAGATTTTTGCATCTTTGTTCATTAAGAAATTTGGTCTGTAGTTTCTTTTCTGCTTTGGTTCTTTTCTGATTTAAGTATCAGAGGAATGCCTGCTTCCAGGAATGATTTTGGAAGTTCTGCTTCCCTTTCAAGTTCATGAAAATA
>NW_004524584.1:30750589-30752572 GCF_000260255.1 Octodon degus | reverse complement strand
GGCAGAGTCTTATTCACAAGGCAAGACTGGGTTTTGTTCTGGAGAGATCCAGATGGCACAGGTAAGCTGGAAGCTCTCCCACACACTGGCCAGGCCTGGGCTGGGCTGGATCTCATCATATGAGATTTTGGTTTAATTTATTCATCCTTTTCTAGGAGTTTGAGATTCCATATTAAGTTGTTTATTTGAACTCATTTTATTTTCCTGATGTAAGACTTTTCCACTTTAAATTTCCTTTACATAACTCCTTTCATCATGTCCCATAAGCTCTGGTGTGTTGTATCACAATTGTCATTTAGTTGTAGATAATACTTAATTTTTTTCTTTAATCTCTTTGTGACCCATTGATTATTTAGGAGGTTGTGGTTTTATTTCCATGTATTATAAGTGTTTTGTTTAGTTTTTGTCTTGGAAGGGAAGCTTAGGAATGCTTGCTTGCCAGGTAGGTGTTTTGCCACTGAGTCATATCCCAGATTACGTAATTTTTGTAGTTTCTTTTGATCTTGATTTCCAAGTTCATTGCTCTAAGTTCTGATAATATGTATAGGATACTATCAATTGCTCTGTATTTATTAAGTATATTTTGGTGGCTATTATGTCATCTATTATGGAGAACATCTCTTGTGCTGCTGAAAAGAACGTGTATTCTGAGGTTGCGGGTAGAACATCCTGTATAAATCTATTAAGTCCATTGATTTTTGATGTCCATTAACATTTGTTTTATATATTTGAGTGCATCACTTTGTTTTCTATATATGTATGATTATCACTTCTTCTTCTTGAAATATTACCTTAACAGTCATGCAATGACTCTCTGTGGTTGTTTGGATAAGTCTTGGTTTGACGGTTACATTGTCTGTGAATAGAATAGCTATACCTGAACTTTTTATCTTGGATCTTATCCCATGGAGTATTGTTTTCCAGCCCTGGACTTTCAGTTTATGAATTGCTTTTTGAGTTAAATGCATTATTGAATGCAGCTTATTGTTGAATCTTGCTTATTGATCCATTCTTCCAGTATTTTTATTGTGATTAGTGAGATGAGAACATTTATGATGATGATTACAGCTGCTATGTATTGGATTTTTTTTTCATGTTATTTTCCAGTTGTTGGTTTCCCTTCTTTCCCGTTTAACAACTTGCTCTGTTTGATGGTTTCTTTTGTTGTTCTGAGAACTATGGTCACTTTTTATCTATTTCTATTATATATTTCAGAACTATTTGTAAGGTTGGTTTTTTAACCATGAATTTCTTTGTTTGTTTTTTGTCCTGGATGTATTTTATTTCTCCATTAATTTTGAAAGATAGTTTTGCACAGGACATCCATCTGCTTTAGAAGTTGTTCTCTTTCAAGATTTGAAATACTCAGCTCCAAGCTCTTTTCGACTTGATGGTTTGTGTGGAAAGGAATGGTTTTGATGGCATGGTTTTGATGGGCTTTCTTTGATAGGTGATCTATTTTTGGGGTTTTTTTTGTTTTTTATTTATAGCTTTTAATACTTTGCTTTATGCTGAATTTCTGGGAAGTTGACTATCATAGATTTATTTAGTTTATGGCTAATTGGAGTTCTATATGCCTCACTGTATGTCAGATTTCTTCTGCATGCTTGGAATATTTTCTGCTAGCACTTCTGCAGATAGTCTTTTTATGTCATTTGTGTGGATTCCTATTTTTTATTGTTTTTTATACATATAAGTCTTATGTAGTTTTACTTATAATATCTTGTGTCTTTAGAATTGTTATTCCCTGGTTTCTTACTATTTTTAAGATTTTTTTTTAATGATCAGTAGCTGCAATCATGTCTTCAAGGTCTGATATCTTTAACTACAGAAGCAAATTCTAAAGTTAGGTGACAAAATTCAACATATACCTTATAATTGTATGTGGCAATTTTTCTCCATAGAAGAGTGATTTTACTCTATCGTTGGGATGGGAGGCTTAAGATAGTTCAAAAGTAAGAGAAAGAATTAAGTCAAATATAA
>NW_004524584.1:30748035-30749490 GCF_000260255.1 Octodon degus | reverse complement strand
AAGGAGTTAAACATGTTCACTGGAGGAAATGCAGCCACTGTAATAAATGATGCTTGGAAAATTGGCTTTCTACATGCCTAACATTGACAGCAGACTTGTGTCTATCACTGTGCAGTGAAGTAAAATTGAAATTGACCAAAGTTCTAAATATTGAAACAGAAGCCCTAAATGTGCTAGAAAAGAGAACAAGTAAAATTTTTGAAGATATAGATGTAGGCAAAAATATCATGGACAAAACCCAAACTACATAAAAATACAACAAGGAATTAATCAACAACTGAGACCTCACTCTACTACAAAACTTTTGCATTTCAAAAGGATCTTTAGAATACATTTTCCAGCTGAAGGTTTTAACAAGAGCAACAAAAAAATGAGTGCTTAAATCTTTGTTCCCAATTAGAACATGGAAGAATAGAATTGAGGAAATCAATTGATGTTTGACTTTATTTATTATTTTTAAAATGTATACATTGATCAGCAGATTAGAGCACCTGATTAGGCAGATGCAGGGACTGGGGTTCAGTCCCCAGCCTGCTGTGCTGCCCCCTCAGGGGACACACCGAGAATGTGATTGAGACCGGGCATGGTGTCACGCACCTGTAATCCCAGCTTTTGGAAGGCTGAAAGCTGGAGGATCACTAGGAGTCCGATTTGTGTAGTGAACTCAGTATACTGTGTACTAAATACATAAGGTAAATAAATAAATAAACAAATAAGATAAATTGTATACATTGAAAAGTACTAGAAGTTTCCGGAGCCTATAGCATAGATCTGGAAATACATACTGACCGTGTGTTTGGATATACTCACCGATGAACAGTTTGTGAATGTATAAAAATAGGTTATAAAATTCTAAAAGTGTAGGGGAGAAAACTACATTAGAATATTCTTGTATATAGGATCACAAAAGACAGAAGGTAGGGACTGAAAAGATAATCATGAAAGAAAGTATCAGAAAGGGAGAGAAAAAATCATGCATGTCACTGTAAGAAAAAACAAGAGATTAGTAGTCAAGTGAATGAAATAGTGCTTAAGTGTCCATATAAAATAACAAGAGGAAAATTCCATCCAGCTCTGAGAAGCTTAGTGTCCTATTCAAGTAAATCTGGTGAAAACATCAGTCTGCAAAATGAATGGCAGTGCTGGTGAAGATGAATGGTGAACAAGGACAGCTGAGAGCTCTGTCTCAAGTCAGAAGCTCTCTCGTGAGAGCAAGAAGACGGCTTTCCTTCTATGAAGTAGAGGAACCTTTGTTAACATTGCATTGGTGCAACTGTTCTCCTATTTGCAGTTTTGAAGAGTAGAGCTATATGTGTTTATGTGATAGAAGAGGGTCTCTGAGAAAATAGTAAAGGGAATAATGTGTACAAAAAGAGGACACAGGGGCCGGGGAGATAGCTCAGTAGAATAAGCACTTGCCTGGCAAGCTCAGGGCCCTGAGTTTAATTCTTGGAA
>NW_004524584.1:30739857-30747935 GCF_000260255.1 Octodon degus | reverse complement strand
GGACAAATGGTTCATATTTTTAAAAAAATTTTTAAATCTTTATTTACTCATTTATTTGGTACACTAGCACCTTGGACTCATAGCGATCCTCCTGTCTAACCCTCCCCAGTGCTGGGATTGCAGTCGTGCACCGCTGCTCCCAGTGTCAGTGTCCAACTCAGTGTGCTGAGGTTCCATGGCCGGCACAGCATGCAGTATCTGGGGTTGAACCTGGGCCCTTGCACTTGCCAGGCAGGCGCTTAGATGGCCAAGTTACCTCCCAAGGCCTGACTCATAGTTGCTTGAGGTCTTCAGGAGTAACATTAGACTGGTGAACCAAAATGACTGTTCTGTCATATGAGGAGATGAGGAGGAAGATGTAATTCACCATGAATGGCAGTCTTCACTATCACTGTCAGTGTGCAGCAAACTAAACTGTTCTAAAACAGTGGACTTGAAGGAATGCCAAATTTCAGAGAGAAAAACTTGAAACAGAAAAGAAAATAAAACTAGTATTTAAAAAATTGTCAGGCTGGTGAGATAGCTTGGTGATCTAAAGCATGTGCTTACGTAAGCTTAGGCAAATGCACAGGGACTGTGGTTCAACCCCCAGCACCACATGCCACACCAACCCTACCCCTGAGGTGGCTTGAGCTGGTCACAAAAAAAAGAGAAAAAAAAAGAAGAAGAAGAAGAATTAGCAACACCGAAACTTCCCTGGCCATTGAAAGTTGAAAGGCTGCTTCTCCTTCCATGCAATATCATTTAAATATTATTTTAATATATATTTATTCATGACACCAATGTATAAATCAATACAGCTTTTAAATTTTATCAATTAAAATCTCAATTAACTGGCACCTTACAGGTCTTTTACAGATTGTTTCAAGTGTAGCTCACCTTTATCTCTGCATGTGATGTTTAAAAATTACACATCTGAAAATCCATTTAGTTTTTGTCCGTACTTTTGGCCCTAATGTATTTATACCACAAGAATGAGCAAACCTTGAAGTTACAGCTTTTTTTTTCCACGCGGGTGCAGGAGTTACTCCACCTGGACACCACTGCCTTTGAATTGTTCACTCTTACATTTCTTGCGTTTCTCTCCTTTCATCCCTCCACGTGCTTTGCAATGCTCTGCTTCAAATTTTCCCAAAAGTCCCCACTCAGTTCAACCTTCTCTCATTGTTTTCTTTGCGATGTTCTTTTACTCCCCACTAATCCTGCAAAACAGTCAATCCTTATTCTCTCTCTCTGATTTATATGTTAGCTTTTCTACAGCATACATCACAAAATAATCTATTATAAAAATAAGTTTCATACACATAGAGATAGAAAATAATTGTAATACTATACATATACACTTTGCTAATCCCCTAAACTTTAATCCATTCTTTTCTCCAACATTGAATCAATCCAAGCTTCCAGAAGAGTATCACCCAGTAATTGTTTATTAAAGGAAAAAATAACAATGCCATCCACACAATTAAACACATATACCACACGGTTTTGGAAGGTTTAAAAAATAATTTTTAAGAACAGCATGGGGAGCACTCGGGATGCCTGCAGGCTGCTGGACAGACAGATGTGAGGCTGCATCAAGGGAGTCCCCTGGAAGGGGATGGCACTGGTGCAGGCCTGGAAGCAGATGTCCTTGTTCTGCTACCAGCACCTGCTGGTCATGGTGCTCTACATCCTGGTGACCTGGAGAGGACAGTGTTCAGTTGCATGTTGTTTCGGTCATGGAGGTGGCACTGTGGACTGGGTGTCTTCATACCCCAGCGCATCATGGCAAAATTGCACTATTTCGAATTTGTCCATGACCCAGATGTGCTCTGGATCAAGAGGCTCCTTGCAGAAGGTCTGCCCTACAGAGCTGGAATGAGACATCATTCACATACCACAAGAAACTCTACTGGATTGCCACATAACACAGCACGCGAACCAGGATGGGTTTCCTGTTCTACCAACGAGTTTGAGTCTTTGTATCTATAAGGTTACATTTAAGGAATAAAAATCTTTTTAAAACAAACTACAAAGAGTGAAAGGCTTTTAGCCAAATTTATACTTTCTGCTACAGTTTTTAGCAATTCATCTCATCGCATCTCATTGCAATGTGCAAAAGCATTTGCAGTATCCACAAAAATCATGAAACTAAATTTAAGGAAGTACATATGCTGTTGATAGTAGCTCTCAGAGGAAACTGGTTTCCACCTATTAGAAACTCTACAGTACACAGAAGCATTAATAATACTATTAACGAACGACTTACGGTCTTAAGAATCATCACCAAAGTTTCTTCTTAATCTTTTCTTTATTTATTTGGTTCAGGGTCTTGCTGCACAGCTCAGACTCATAGTGATCCTCAAGCTGGCTCTCAAGACCCCACTGGCTTTCTAGACCTGGGCTGGGTCTCGAGATAGCTTGGCAGTCTAAGTGCTCTGCCTGGTAAGCACGAGGATCCAGGTCTGATTCCCAGTAACGCATGCCCTGCTGGGGCCAGAACCCCAGGTATGCTATGTCAGCCCCTGAAACCTGGCGTGGTGGTCTCGCCTGTAATCCTAGTGCTGGGGAGGCTGATACAGGAGGATCGCTATGAGTCCAAGCTGTGTAGCAAGACCCTGTACCAAATAAATACACGAAATATTAAAAAGGAAGAAAGAAGGAAGGAAGGAAGGAAGGAAGGAAGGAAGGAAGGAAGGAAGGAAGGAAGGAAGGAAGGAAGGAAGGAAGGAAGGAAGAAAGAAGAAAGAAAGAAAGAAAGAAAGAAAGAAAGAAAGAAAGAAAGAAAGAAAGAAAGAAAGAAAGAAAGAAAAGAAAAAGAATTATATGGTTCCATGGTATGCTATCTCTAATTTTTCCTTTTCTTTTACGTAGCAGTGTAGGGTGTTGCAACGAGGCTGGAGCAGCCAGACAGGACCCACTAACTGAAGCGATGGTTAACTGGGGTCACAGAGCAGCAGGTCTGGGTAGGGTAGGAGCTCCAGCCAAACCCTGCACTGGGTACGAATCTTCTGACCTGAGAAGGCGCTGAGCCTACCACCTCACGCCCATTTCTAGTATGAGGTCAACTATCAAAGAGGACATAAAAGGGCAGCAGTGACTCTCTTGCCCACCCCTCTGGCATCACAAAGGTCCTTTCTGCTTGCAAGATGCGTCTTCTTCTTTTTCTCTCAGCTCTTCTTTTGTGCTTCTTTCCCTTTCCTTTTACTTCTGACTTAAACAGTAATCTTTTACATCCACCAATTGGCCCACCAATCATTGAACAGGACAATAGAGCCGCGAAAAGTACTGAGAGCCCCTACTGTACCCAGTAACATCAACATTCTGATTAATATATTTTTTAAAAATTATTGTGATTTTGTGTACTGTTAAAAAAATTAAAAGTCAATGATTGTTTTAATTTACTTAACATATTGTAACTTTAAATCAATTGATTTAAGGTCAGAAGAGTTTAGATCAATATGCTTAGTATTGTCTAGCACCGGTTTCTGGATGCTTATCACTGAGTGCCAGCCTTATTCACAGCGTGTGCGCTAGGGCCGTGTGCTGCGGCTGCGGCTTGCTGCCCCCTCTTCTGCCAAGGTGTCTGATGTCAGCGGCGACCAGCTTGCAGTTCCTCAGCACGCACCTGCCGGGTTTATAGCAGGTAGCTAGCGTCATGAATCCATACAAAATAATCTCAATTGTGAATACACAAATATGCATCTAAAATATGCTACTGTAACTTCATTGGTTTTCCTGATGTGTTATTTTTTCCTCCCATGATCATGAATTATAAACTAAAATTCACTGCATGGCAGTCTTCAGCTTGCTTCAGTAATGATTTGAACCAATTCAGCAGTGGTATAAATTTTTCATATGGCAGCATACTAGAAGAAAAGCTGATGCATGATGGGATTATCTTCCAAAATCTGGTACTGCTATAATGTAAATAAATAAATAAATAGATCAAAGACTAAAAAATGAAAACAGCAAATATGAACTGGAGAAAATGAAAATAGCAACATGGGCTTAAAAAGCTACTTGGATTCTATCGTAAATACCATCCCCTATCTTTGCTTGGACAGCACATATACCAAAAAGTAGCCGCAAAGAATCACTGAGTTTATTTCTACCAGTCATAGATAAAATCTAGTTCAACTAAATTAACATGTGAGCATTTTATTCATGAAGTATCTGTTTGGTTTTCTCTTCATTTTGTTCTCAAGTTTTTTAGCTTTGAGACCAGTTACCCAATTTATAATGTATAAAACTGTCTTAAATATAACAAACACACAGCCCTGCACTCTCATATCTGGATTTATAAGTTTTGACCTCTGTTATTTTCTTGTGGTTCATCACTCAATGGATATACATAAGCTTAGTTCTAATTTATATATAAATTCAAATTTTTAAAATTATTCCCACCTTCATTTGGACCACATCTTCACCTCATGGTCTCCCTCTCATGTCTTCCATATCATATGCTTTTAAAATCTCTCAGCAGCCCACAGGCTTTCTCTGCTATTTCTGAGCTAACATTATTTAGAAAACTCGACCTTGTCTCCTCTGTAAAGTCTGTCCTCATCTGGCTCCCCCCGCGTGTAAGCAGTTATCTCACTTCACGGAACTTGATCACTGGAACTCACATTCAAGCATTTTTATAAGTGTAAAAATGGTTTACATGTCTCTCCGAACTCTTTGTTATTTGAAGTTGAAAGTCCTGATTTATATGTACATTTATTGTTCAAGCACGATTATGTAACACCTTGATTTTTAAACCAATTTATTGATAATAAAATTCTTTTTCAAACATAAGGAAATTGAAGCAGAGAGCGGAGTTTGATCCCCGGCACTACACGCCATGTTGGTCACACCCCCAGGTGCGCTGAGCTGGCCAGCAAGACTTGGAACAAGCTCGTAATCCCAGCTCTGGGGAGGCAGAAAACACGGGGAGCACTATGAGTCTAGCTGCATAGTGAGATCCTGTATTACATACCAAAAAAAAAAAAAAAAAAACCTAAAATCTCCTTCCCAAGATTCCTATTCCAAGTCATTTAATTAAATACTAAGCTAAGAATTTTTGAAGAAAATGTTCAGATATAATCACGATCATCAACTCTTCAAAATGGGAGGTGACATTAGAGTATCTAGTTGAACTTATCCATGGTAATTATTTGAGTGAAAGAGTCAGCTAATGATATGTGAGAGATGGGAACTCAGAAAAGAGGAGACACATGGGAAGATCCGAGAGCTCCAAAGCATGTAATGGACTTGCTAAATATTCTGAAGATGAAAGAGGCGCCCAAGACTGTGTATGATTTCAAGAAGTAAAGACTGATCCAAGGCTGCCAAGTGATGAGCAACAAGAAAATGAGAAGTTAATTGTCAGCAGTGAACATAACTGAATTTTGCCGATAACCTGAATACCCACAGAAGGCTTCCAGAGTGCAGGAACAATGGTGCACACTGCTTAAGATCATAAAGGTCACATAAATAACTTAGGAAGTGTCCTATTTTCTGCAAGTCTTTGAGAAGATGATTATGTTTCAGTGTTTCATAGAATTGAACATGGAAGAAATCTCAATTTGGCATTTCCTTAAACGAAGTTGGTTGATAATTAACATGATGTTTTTCAAAGAAAGTTTAGGCTACTGTCTTAGTTGCCCTTCTCTTATTGCTGGAAGAATTGCTGACACTCAAAATGAGGGAAGGAAAGGTTTATTTAGCTCACAGTTACTGGAAGTTTCAAGACACTGGAGGAGAGGTTGGGGCCCTGCCATGTCCAGGATGACCCTCTCCACATCTCTGAGAAAGCACAGGGTAGCCCTTTAATGGATCGCCCCTCTCTGGCCCCGCCCCTCAGGCCCCACTCTGGTCTTCTGGCTCCACCCCTCAAGCCACTCGATGCTTCCCCAGCCACATCTGCCCCATATCTTACATGAGGCTTTGGAGGGACAACAAGACACAAACCATCACATTCCGCCCCTGAACTCTCAAAGTCTCATGAACATCCCTTTGTCTAAAAGGCATTTTAGTCCATCTTGAAGAGTTGCCAAAATCTGAACAGTTTTAATATTGCTGAGAAGACCAAGTCCCAAGTTTCCTGCAAGATCCAAGGCAAACTCTCAACTGGGAGCCCCTGTATAAATGAAAAGTTGAATACATCTAACATTTAAAGGCACAAGATAAACACTGCCATTTGAAAAGGTATACACAGGAGGATACAAAGCACTGGGGCCAAAATTAGTCCAAATCTAGCAAAGCAGCCATTAAGTCTCGTAGTGCCATCTGGCAACCTGTGAGCTCCATGTGGCTCTGCCCCTAAGGCACTCTAGGTGGTAGCTCCCATGGCTTCTCTCTTAGGTTGGCTTTGTTCCCTCCTTTAGTTTCCCTTAGATGATCCATGTTCCAGGCTTTTCAAAACTTTTGGGGTTTCCACTGAATAGGCTTCTCCCTCAAAGCTTCACACACTGCCCTCTCAGGGGCACACTGCCTGGCCTCCTAGGCCTTGCTCTGAAATCGAGGTGGAAGCCTTCTTAACCTCAGAACTCCTGCATTCTGAATACACCTAAAACCAATGACAAGTGGATGATGTCAAGGTCTGCTGCCAACTGGAGCAGTAGGCAGGCCTTCCTCTCTCTTGGCTGTAGGGGTTGAGTGCTTGGATCACTGGGCATTGACTCTGATTGTGAGAAACAACTTCTCTATGCCTGTGCCATTCTGTAATTCGGTGTGGCTGCTGCCTCCATTCTGGGAACTGGGGCTCTGAAGCTTTCTCCTCAAAGCAAAATCTCTGACCCTTGTGATTCTGAGGCTGCAAAGAGCAAGAACCTGCCACCTCCTTTGATGCCCTCAGGACATCTTTTCTACTCTCTTCTTCTTCCTTGGCAGTGGAGATCTCAGCTCTATCTTTGCAGTCCACAGCCTTCCTGGCACTTCCTTTCTGGACAAACTCACAACATTTTAGGTCATTCTGTTGGGCTCTTTGCTCTTCATTCTCAACATAAATCTGACTAAGAGCACCCAACAATAACCATGCCACAACCCCAATATTTGACTGCTTTGAGATTTTCTTCAAAAGAATAATCAGTCTGCCATGCTTAATCTCAGTCTCAGGCAAAGCCTCTGGACATGGGCAAAATTCAGGCAATCTTTCTGCTAAGCCAAAACACAAATTATCTAGAGTCCAACAACCAATGTAGTCCTTCTTCCCAGCAGAAACCTCCCCAGCCTGGTCTTTGCAGGCAGGTTTTCTGTCAGTCTTTTAGTCTGAGCTCTGGCCAGAATCTTCCCTACAGAACACCGAAAGCTGTTCCACTGCTTCGCTTATAGGCAACATCTCCAAACCTTTCCTATCTCTTCCCATAAGCCATTCCCAAAATCTTGTAACCCACATAGTCAGGTATAGCTACAGCAATGACCACAGTCCTCTGGTACTAAATTCTATCTTAGTTACTCTTCTCTCACTGCTGGGACAAATACCTGACACTCAAAATGAAGGAAGGAAAGGTTTATTTAGCTCACAGTTACTGGAGGTTTTAAGACACTGGAGGAGAGGCTGGGGCATTGCTGTGTCCTGGATGATCCTCTCCACATCTCTGAGAAAGCACAGGCTATCCAGTTTAATGGTTTGCCCCTCCCTGGTCCCGCACCTCGTGCCCCGCACTGGTCCTCCTGCCCTGCCCCTCAAGCCACTCATTGCTCCTCCAGTTGCATGTGCTCCATAAATTACATGAGACTTTGTAGGGACAACTAGACATAAACCACAACCACTAATAACATTCTACATCCCATCATTTGTGATCTGTTGCCAGTTCTGTTTTTTCAAGAGATCTGTATAATTAATACAAAAATTGTCCATATAGTTAACATAAAGTGTACAGAATGGCTGGAAATGGCTGATGCTGTCAATCCATCACAAGTGTTGGACTGAGGCAAGCCTGGCAGGAACACCAGGAGCTCTTCCAGCTGGGTAAACAAGCTGTTACAGCTAGGAAACTGGATATTGGGCAGAATTTGAACCTGACATCAACCTCTTGAGTGTATAAACACTTTACAGTTCTTGAGCAAGTCCTCTTCTCTTATCAGAAGAAAGGGTTCCACCTGACCTCAGC
>NW_004524584.1:30730134-30739608 GCF_000260255.1 Octodon degus | reverse complement strand
TCTCTCTCTCTCTCTCTCTCTCTCTCTCTCTCTCTCTCTCTCTCTCATTTGGTACAGAGTCTCATTATGAAGCTCTGACTTGTAGTGATCCTCCTATTTTTAGCCTCCCCAGTGCTGGGATTATAGGTGTGTGTCATCAAAGAAATTTCACAATAATATCACTAAATGCTTAATAAATATTTGATATGTAATAAATGATAAACTCTTTTCTTTTACTTAGTATTTGTTAATGAATTTTTTTTATTGTTTCATCTATTCTGTTTGTCATGCTCCTCCAAAATTTAACTTTTTATTTTATTATATTGAGAAACAAATAGCAATGAGACACTTTCAAAACTAACTAATAGGACAATTTCAATAATTAGTACATTGTACGTTGTTATCTTCTTAGTGGGTATTCATAGTACAAGATGCAGACAGGATATCCTGTCCAAACACTATTAGTACAAATCTTTCCTCTCATTGAATTAAGTGAAAGTAGCTGTATATCTCTCCTAACTATTCTGTACATAAAAATACAAAATGGTCCTTCCTCTGTATCCCTTTTTGTTCAGTCCTGTCAGAGATGGTATTCCATTGGCATCTAAATAGTATAAGTGCATAAATTCAGCAAAACAATCCAACACAGTTCAGCAATCCACAACAGTACTGGGTTATCCACAAAAGTTGTTGACTTGAGCCTTTCAAAGCTCAGCATATTAATATGGCTTTACTTTACACACCTTATTTTTATACTATCTGCAGGATGGTTAAGACCAAGATAAAGGAAGACCTTTATAGCAAGAAATGTAACTTTTGCATCTGATAAGGTCAATCAAGTACCCTCAGGATTTATCCTGTTACCTTATACCGCAGTTTGCAGATCCTTTGTCAGTGTCAGCCATGTGTATAAGTCACAGACATTGCTTGACCAAATTTGTTTTCTCTGAAAGACTGAGAGAATGTATTCTCTCCATGTGACTCTCCTTAGGCACACTCTACTTCATTGATCACGTTGCTCTGTGGCCCCATAATCTCCTTGAACAGAAACTTTGGGACACAACTGAGTTACATGATGTTACAGTATAGGTTCTCCTATGTCCTGAGTCTTCGCTGATGTTCAAAGGCTATGGGCAAACTGTTGGCTGTCCTTGCAGCCCTTCTATTTCTCTAATTTCTGGTCTGCAAACTTAGGTTGTTAACCTTCCAGAAGAGAAGCTTATAATTACCCTACCTCTTATGTACTTGGGTTTAACCTAACTATCTGTCTGAATATCAAACATCTTAGACATAACATGGAACAGGTATTTTCCATCAAGTATTGATGTGTTAAACATTAAGTCTCTGCACAAAATGGAGGTAAAAATTTAAAAAATGAAAAATATTTAAAGAACATGAATAAACTATTACATATTTTTACACAGAAATTTAGAAATCTAAACATATACAGCATTGTAGCTGGACAGTCCTGTGACTATTTTTGTGTCTTTTTTCAATTATTACCCATTTAAAAAAAAAAAAAACTTTTACTTGTGAGACAGTATGGTAATAATTGTTATGTCATGACAAGAAATATGTATTTAGAGGACCAGAATGACAGGTATTCCAAGCGTGACCTTTCTATTACACATTGATATCTTCAGTGCAGTCGCTTTGTTCACAGGTATAAGCATGTAGTTAGTCAGGATGAGAATCTTACCAATTAACTGACAGTTTCAAAAACCTGCTGATGTTTCTCAGGATCATTGCCTTGCCCATCCTGTGTGTATAAATATATGGCTTTGTCCCTGTCCTGTTTCTCAGCTTTTCTCCTTGCTCTCTCCTCATTGTCCAATCTTTGAGTTCTCACTTTCTTTTTAATTGTGTTATACCTTTCTATTTGTATTTATTCTTTTGATTTCTTATACTAGGGAGACTATAGGATCTTGACACATGTGGGTCTGGTTTATTTCTCTTATGAGTATATCTTCAAGTAGCATCCACTTCAATAGAAATGCTTCAAGCGTATCGTTCTTTATAGCTGAGTAATACTCCATTGTATAAAAATACCACAATTTTTTAACCATTCCTCATGTGATGGGCATCTTTATTCTTTCCAATATTTGGCTATCACAAATTGGGCTGGTATAAACATAGGTACACATATATCACTATGATATGATGTTTTCAGTTCCTCTGGGAAAATTCCCATTGGGGGATAGCTGGCTTGAATTGGATTTCCAGTCCTGGTTTCTTATGGAATCTCCACACTGATTTCCATAATGGTTGCACCAGTCTACATTCCAATCAGGAGTGGAAAAATGTCCCCTTTTTCCCCACATCCTCTTCAACATTTGTTATTGCTTGATTTCCTGAGGACAGTCATTCTTTTTGGTGTGAGATATTATCTCAATGTTTTTTTTTTTTTTTTGTTGTTGTTGTTGTTTTTTTCAGATCCAGGGATTGAACTTAGGCCCTTTCGTTTGCCAGGGAAGAGCTTAATCCACTGAGCCATCTCCCCAGCCCCTCAATGTTTTTTAATCTGCATTTCACAGATGGCTAGTGATGTGAAGCATTTTTTCATATATTTATTAGATTCTTTAATTTCAACCACTAAGAAGCATGTGCTCATCTTGGATACCCATTCTTAGGCTGGGTCTTTAAATTTAGGGTCCCTAATGTTTTTTAGTTCTTTAGAAATTCTATAAAATAGGCCTTTGTCTGAGTGCTTATTAGTTATGATATTTTCCAAATTTGTGGGTTGTCCTTTCACTTTGTTCGTAATTTCTTTTGAGTGCAAAAACTTCTCAATAAGAATTGATCCCAGTTGTTAATTTTTTCAAGTCTTTCTCATGATATTTCATTTTTGTTCATGAACTCTTTGCCATAGGGGGTACTATGTCTTCAAGAGTTCCTCCTACTTTCTCTTTCAGGCGATTTAGTGTTTCTGTTTTAATGTTTAGATCTTTAATGTACTTTGACTTTAGTTTAGTGCATGGTGACAGACCTGGGTCAACTTTTAATTCTCAGCAAGAAGACAGACAGTTTTTCCAGCATAAATGTTAATGAGACTATCTTTCTTCCAGTAAGAATGTTTGGCTCCTTTGTTGAAGATCAGGTGGCTGAGTCAGTTCATTGAGGCCTCTGAATCTTCTAATCTATTCCATTGATCCTCAGGTCTATTTCATTGCCAATATCCTGCTGATTTTATTACAGTAGCCTTGTAGTATAATTTCAAGTCAGGAATTGTAATGCGTCCTGCCTTGTCTTTGTTGCCTTTGCTATTCTCGGTCTTTTTGGTTCCAAATAAATTTTAGCAACAATTTCCATATGTCTGGGAGGTATGTTGGCGATAGTTTGAGAGGGATTGCATTAAATCTGTACAGCAATTTTGGGAGTATGGCCATCTTCACAATGTTGGTTCTTTGTATCCAGGAGCATGGGTTATCTTTCCATTTTCTGAAATCCTCTACGATCTCTTATTTCAGAGTACTATAATTTTCCGTGAAAACAGTTCACAGAATTAACAAATGAAAAAAACTATTTCTTTGAAAGACTAAATAGAATCGATAAATCCCTAGCTAACTTCATCAAAAAGAGGAAAGAAAAAATTCAAATACAAGCAATAAGGAATGAAAGAGTGCAACCACCACAAACCCAGTGGAAATTCAGAAGATTATCAATAGCTATATTGAGAATCTTTAAGCTTATAGAATAGAAGACACAGATGAAATGAACAGAATCCTAGAAAGATACAAATTACCAAATCTGAATCAAGAAGATATAACAACTATCAATAACCCAATAATAGCCAATGAAGTTTGAAATGTAATAAAAATCCTGCCAACAAAGAAAAGCCCAGATCCAGATGGATTCACAGTTGAATTCTTCAAGAAATTTATGGAAGATATAATCCCTATAGTCCTCACACTCTTCAATGAAATTGAGAAGGAAACAGTTGTCCCAAAATCATTCCTGGAGGCAAGTATTATACTGATACCAAAAACCAGGGAAAGATGCAACTAAGAAAGAGAACTACAGGCCTATCTCCCTCATGAACATAGATGCCAAAATCCTCAATAAAATCCTAGCAAATAGAATACATCAAATTATCAAGAAGATGATACACCATGACCAGGTAGGATTCATCCCAGGGACCCAAAGATGTTTCAATATTCAAAAATCTATAAATGTAATACACTATATCAATAGAGCGAAAACTAAAAACCACATGATCATCTCCATTGATGCAGAAAAGGCTTTTGACAAAGTCCAACACTCATTCATGTCCAAAGTCCTACAGAAAATTGGAAAAGAAAGAAGCCAAAAAGAAAGGTACCATCTCTAGATGGGCCAGGCTGGCCCTTCAGTTGAACCCAGGTACCTTTCTTTTTGGCTTCTTTCTTTTCCTGATCATTTTCCTTGACATGTTTCAGGAAGCTATCATGACTTTTTGAGTGTATAATATGTTCAATATGCACATTAATCCTCTTGGCAGATATCTAGCCCTTAACTTGCTTGTGTACACAATGCCAACAGCATGGTAGGTAACGTTGTAGACTCTTCATTTTTTGGCATGGTAACACTTGTGAGGCATTCTTTTTTGGACAGTGCCCATTCCCTTGATTCTACAATATCACCCTTTTTGCAGATTCACATATATGTGGCCAAAGGAACAATCCCATATTTTCTAAAAGGCCTGGAGAACATATGCTGCAATCTCCTCCTCTTGCCTTTTGTGTTAGTCATTTTTGGCAAATTAGTGGAAGATGATAGCTCCAGCTGAAAGTAAGCAAATTGATCAACTTCAAAAATATTTTATTGCAGCTGTTATTCTCAATATAAATTAATTAGTCAAATATTTTAAAACAAACACATTGTTTCTTTTCTCGAACTTTGGCTTAGCTATGAATGTCATCTGTGGTGTATTGACACTTGGTGGTCAACTTGTAACACTGAGCTACACTGAACGAGTGTGGTGCTGGGTATGGGAGGCCCATCTGAGGATTGTTGTCCATGACACAAAAAAGAAAACTGGAGACGAAGATGTGGGCCTGTTGCTTCACCTGGAGAAGTTTGTTTTGTTGTCTTTCCAGGTATAAATTCAGCTGTTGTCACCCTTAGAGGAACTCAGGTCCATGTTGTCTCTGAGGATGGCTGTGGTCCACTTTGGAAGCTCTGGTCCTAATATTATGCATCACTTCCTGGCTCTGGAGGGGAAAGTGTGTGCTGTTGGTTCTCAGGGAGAAGCTTGCCATGCTGGCTTTCCTGATTGGCTGTTCTCATCATCAGAGGAGCTTGGGACCTTGCTTTTCCTGAAGATGGCTGCTGTTCTTCTCAGGGGAGGTCTGATTCTTACTTTGAGCATTGCTTCCTGGCTCCAGTGCAGATCCCTCAGCCTGCTGGTACAGACCCTTTATCCCACTGATACAGACTTCCTGGCTTCCCCCACTGACCTCTGGGCCTTCTCAGAGCAGATCCTTGAAACAGACTTGCATGCAACCTTGCCATGGGCTCTAGCACTCCAGCTGGACTCATGCAGGACATTGCCACAGGATGCAGTCCCTCTGCTGGGTGCTTTGTGTCTCTAGTGTGTGAATATTGGCTGAATATTATAAAACAATCCTATAAATTATGTTTCCAATGCTAAATGCTTTCCTTTATAAACACTGACTACAATATCTTCTAAATAATCTTAGAAAATTGTTTTGATACTTGTGTGTAATCTCAAATGCAAGTATATCTCCAGTCACCTATTGCTCTCAGCATGTGTGCATTGTACCTCGCTCATCATAAGCGAATAAAACCCACTAAGTGGAATTAATTAATAGTAAATAAAAATATAGAACTTTATTCTCATCTAAAAACAGAAAACTCAAATTAAGCACAGAATGTTATCTTATAAAATACTAAATAGATCAATTTTTCAGCTATTTTGTCATAGATGCTATTTTTTATTTTGTAGAAAAAAGTACAATAAAATTTCAAAATAAAATGACAGAATAACAATGGCGAATGCTTTGAGTTTTGCTACCTTTAAAGTAGTTTCTCAGATTTTATGGCCATAAAAATGTCTCTAAACAACACTAGGACAAATAAGTTTGAAAGGAAAAAGGAATTAGCATGGGGGTAAGTGGGAAGGAAGGAAGGCACATGCAAAAAGAAAAGAATACAAGATATTTATACTACTAGGTTGTTTTTTCATCAATAAAAAGAAAGATTTGTCCTATACAAACTCTTAAATTCATACATGGCATATGTCATAAGACCATATATTTGCGTGCAGTAATTAATTCCCATACTCACTGTGGACCCCGCTTACAATAGAGCACACTTCTACTTATCCTGTATAGGATGTATCAAAAAGAGAATAACAGCTGTTTGTAATCCAAGTTTATTTTTCAAATGTTTTAAAATAACTACATTATTTTTATTTTGTTGAAGGTTAGCTTAGGTATCAATATGATCCAAATATTTATAATATAAATATAAATACATATCTATGTTCACAAGTGCAAATAAAACCTTCTATCTTAAATGAAATGCAAATGTTGAATATATTCAAAATAAGAAAAAGAAAAATGTTAAGTGAGTTTAATATGAATACAAATTATGTTCTTCAAACCTACCCATAGTATACATTTAATGAATGCTTGGTGACTTTTTTCCCATTCAGTACTGGATAAGTTCAGGTTTACTGTTGAAGACACATTCATAGAGATACATTTGCAGTATAACTTTAAAGAAGCTGACCCTTTGTAACTGAAATCCTGGGGGGAGGGCAGGTTATTGTAAATCTTAATGAAGTATGAATTCTTCACAGAAGCAAATTGATCAGTGACAAGGAAGCATGATAGATAGTAAGATAGGAAGATGAAATTCCAGTGAAATGCAGATGCAGTTCGAGATTTCACTGGGATGAAGAGCTTCCCAGCAGTATGCATGCATTGCATGGATGTTCAGCGATATAAAACAGATTTATCTTCTAATTATGAAATTTGGTGCACAGAAAATCTACAAAAAGGTAAGCATCATTAAAGTATCAGAAACACTGTACTTTGCTAATAACTCAGTAGAAATCTTATTCATGTATGCTTACAGTTCAGCGCAATGGAGATGTTGAGTCTAAGGCATCCATAACAAATCAGGAAGAAAATGTTAAGTATGAAAAGAAAAATGCTTATGCAAACTGCTGTACAGTGGAAAGGCTCTTAAGTTCATATATGGCCTATGTTATAGGGCTGTATATTTTCATGCATTAATTAATTCCCATACTCACTGTGGACCCCGCTTACAATAGAGCAGACTTCTACTTATCCTGTATTCCTGTGCACAGTTGTATTTTCCATTTTTCATTTTGTTCCTTCTGAGGCATTTGTAGTTTAGTGTAGTTTGAAAATGCACTTGTTCTGTGACTAAAGATATCAGAATTAGCATCATTTTTTATGAGCATTGGGCATTTACATATTGTAGTGAAATGATCAATTTTTTGTATAGCTCTTTCTTCAAATCACTAATTATACATCCTTTACAATGGTCTTTTTTATAAGACATAGATTCTGCATATATTTCTTCATAAAAGATGACTTTCTTACTCATTTTTAAGGGTGATTTTATTGGGCAAAGTTGTTTCATTTTGATAATGTCTGAGTTAACCATTTTTAAAGTTTTTTTTTCTTTTGTTCTGTAATATCCTTGAGAAAGCTTTGCTGATCTCAACAGTGACAGTCTCACAAGCTAAATTCGTTGAATGCTCTTTCAGCTTAAACTTTTAAATATAAGCTTGCAGCCCACTTAAATGTATGGTGAATGAAAGTAGACTTGCAGTTTAATTTCATTCCATACTGACATTCAGTTGTTATAGAATATGGGTAGAAAATATTTCCCTTTCTTTTGAGTTTACTTTGTAGCTTTTGTCAAATGGTCAATACATAAGTGTGGCTTTTTCTTTATATTCTCTATTTTCTTGTACCAAATGACCTTTCAACTTATGCTAGCACTGCACTATAATAGGTATAGTATAATATAGCATATGATACATGATAGCATATAATAAAATAATATATTATATGTACGTACTTATTTAGACCTGCTTTAATTTCTTTAAGCAGTGGTTTATAGTTTCCATCATAGATTTCTAGCCAAGTATTCATGTCTGTTTATTCTCATGTAAGATGCCATCTTATGGTGCTAAACGAAGGCCTACCTTGACTTTTGTTTTCATGTTCACTCTGAACTTTGGTCAATGAGGCAACAGTAAATGTGAAGTAAGCAGGGATTTGGGTAGCGAGTACTTGTTCTTTAACCCATTATACTGGGGAGAGGCTGATTATATGCCAAAATCAACATACAGCACAGAGTCTCTCTCTCTCTCTCTCTCTCTCTCTCTCTCTCTCTCTCTCTCTCTCTCTCTCTCTCCCATTTTTTATTTATTTTCCAGCTGCGGCAGTCATGTAAGTCTTTGAAAAAGCAAGAGATAAGGTTGATAAAAGCACCAAAAATGAAAACAAACTTTGTTATTTATAAAATATTTTAGTGTGTGAATTCTTATTTACCTCAAGCATTCATTTCTCAATAAAAGAGTGTTTTATTTTTGCTACAGACAGAAGAGTTTTTGAAGGATTTTCTTTCCTTTTTTTCTTTTTTCTTTTTTTTTTGGTAGAACCGGGTATTGAACTCAGACCCTTGTGCTTACCAGGGAAGCACTTATTCCACAGAGCCATCTCCCTGGCCCCTGAAGGATTTTAAATATTATGATTTTTATTTTAAAATTTTTATTAGTATGTGTTTGCAAGACAAAATGTTTGTATTTATTGTGGGAAGTTGGTATGTGTATATAACACATCTCAACTCTTTTTACTTTTTCTTCTCCTTCATTTTCCTTTATCTTTTGGCCATTTATATCTGTGAGAGATGAATTGCTGAACATGTAAGGTATTCTTAGAATAGCTGGATGGTTGTTTCTTTTCATCCCTAAGAATTAACTCCTTACTCTTATGTTCTATTAGGATAGAGCAGGAAGATGTAATTGAGGTGAGAAGAAGTATTCTACAGTGGTAACAGTTGAGTTGCATTGCCTCCAAAGCCTCTGTGCTCTTCTTCTCTGACCATCATCCAGCTATGTCCTGCCTGGGCGCTTGTCACACTGGCTTTATGAAATTACTCGATATAGAGTGAAAAACATGCAGAGACCAGCCAGGACACTACTGCAGTAGTGCAGGTGGAACACCGAGTGCGCAAGAGCTAGGAACGTGGTGCACATGCAGGGTCGATTGAACACAGTCATTTGCAAGGTGTGGTCATTAGCTATTAGCTCTGGGGGATGAGAAAGATGGAGGCATCTGGGATGATCCAGGGAACACTTCTGTATACCCTGCTGTCAACTCTAGGGGAAGATCTTTCAAGGACTGGTGGCCCAATGTTGAAGTCATGCCTGTCACCGAGGATGGAGTGGGGAGACTCTGAGAGCTTGCATTTAGAGACGGCATAGGATGTGTGTGCACTGCGGCCACGTGC
>NW_004524584.1:30727652-30728644 GCF_000260255.1 Octodon degus | reverse complement strand
ATAATGCTAGAAATTTTGTGACTACAGGGATAGCCAATATTTTGGCTCTAGCACTCCAAGGTCAGTGAGTACTCAGGGTACAAGAGAACCTGTGCTGTGACATCCTGTAACTCAGCTGTGTCCCAAATTTTCTGTTCAAGGAGATTATGGGGCCACAGAGGAATGTGATTGATGATGTGGGGTGTGCCTAAGGAGAGTCATATGGAGAGAAAACCTTATCTCAGGCTTTCACAGAGAGAAAATTGATCAAGCAATGGCCATGACTCATCTAGGTGACTGACCCTGACAAAAGACCCACAAGGTGTTGTACATGGTTGGAGGGTAAATCCTGAGGGGATTTGACTGACCTTGTCAGACACAAAAATTACACTTTTAGTTATATAAGTCTTTCTTTAACTTGGTCTCAACCATCCATCAGAAAAGTACAACCACGGGATATAAAAAATAATGCCATATTAATATGCTGAGCTGTAAAAGGCTCAAGTCAATAACTTCTGATAATTTCCAGTTCTGCTAATAACCCACTACTATTATGGACTATTGGATTATATTGGGTTATTTTGCAGAATTCACATACCTACAATGTTTGAACTGGAATCAAGTATGAAAGACTTCTCCAAATACAGCTTCTCTAACAGCAATGGAACACCCATATCTGGCAAAACAAAACAAAAAAGGGAAATATTAATAAAGGACCATTTTTCAGTGAAAAAAATACTTATATACAAAATAATTAGGATATACAGCTACTTTCTCCTAGTTCAATGCGAAGAAAGGTTTGTACTAATATTGTTTAGACATGATGTCATGTCTGCATCTTGTCCTCTCAATAACTATTAGAAACAATGCACAATGTATTAATTATTGAAACTGTCCTACTAACTTTTTATAAAACTGTTTCACTGCTATTTTAGTTTCTCATTAAAATGAATAAAAATTTTTTTTGAAAACTTGGTTATCCCCAGGCAAAAGAAAGCATGTCGAGTCACATT
>NW_004524584.1:30711132-30714503 GCF_000260255.1 Octodon degus | reverse complement strand
TCAATGTTTAATTCAAAATTTCGGTCTGAATATATTTTAGTGAAGTGAGCATAGAGTTTTAATTTCTGGTCCTATTTTAATTATTATTGTTATATTTAATGTTATGCTAACCCTAATCCATACTACTCCAAATCCATATTAATAACTTTGTAAATCCCACTCAATTTTAAATAAGTTTACAGATGATCCAAAATAATATAATAAATTTTCTCGAAACCTTGAAAAAAATGTGAATGCTTCTCATCTTGTTATTCTAAATGTGTACCATTTCTTATGTCTTATCAATTATCATTATAATTATTATTCTTTGTTTAAAATACATTTAAAAAAGGAAAAGGAAAAGAAAAATTTAATGTTTATTGAAAGCAAGAGTTAACGTTCAATTGTTTATCCAATGTTGCATACCTATATCTATTAAACTGGGCAACAGTTTTGAGAAGAACATATAATAGACCCCAGACCTGCTCTGCCAGCCCTGCCCCTGGGGCATACTGAGATGCTAATTGAGATTGGTCTTGGTGGCACACACCTGTAACCCCAGCTCTTGGGAGGCTCTAAACAGGTGGTTGATTACAAGTTTGATCTACATAGTGAGACCCTGTACACCCTGTACATCCTGTCCTAAATGGAAAGAAAAAAGAAAATGTAATATGTAACCATTGTTAATTTGCTGTTCTTGTTTTGAAAATCTGTACCATGTGTATTGACATATTAATTGGTTTCTCTCTTTGTTTTTGTTGTTTGGTTTTGCTTTTGTTTTTTATTTTATTCTTGAAAATAAAAATAAGATCAGAATTAAAAAAGAAAGAAGTTACACTGCAAAGTGATTGTGATAAAATTAGTATCATACTGGCAAAAATAAAATAGACCTAAGGATCAATGAAACAGACTGGAGGATGCACACACAACTGCCCACATACTTTGCCACCTTATCTTTGACAAATGGGCCAAAGAGGTTCACTTGAAAAAAAGATAGCTTCTTTACCAAACGGTGCTAGAAAAACTGAATCTCCACATTCTAAAAACTAAAACTAGATCTAGGTCTATCACCATATACTAAACTAAGGTAAAAATGGATTAAAGATCTAAACATTAAAACAGAAACACTAAGTCTTCTGGAAGAGAAAGTAGGTGGTAATCATGAAAACATAGAGGTAGGCAAAGAGTTCATAACAAAATCAGGCTGCATTGGAAATACCTCAAAGAATCTACAAGTGTGATTTTATCTCATTGAGGAAGTTTCTGTTTCAAAAGAAATCGCCAGCAAAGTAAAAAGAAAGTGCAAAACTGGGAAAAAATAACTAACTAACAATCACTCAGACAAAGGACTTTTATGTAAAGTACATAAAAAACTAAAAAAAAAAAAATCTGTCCCCTAAATTCAAAGACCTAGTCCAAAAATGGCCATCTGTGTTGGATACACACTTCTGTGGAAAAAATACAAATGCAAATAAATACATTAAAAATGTGCCACAGCACTGGTCATGAAAGAAAAGCAAATTAAAACACTGATACCATCTCACTTCAGAAAAAATGGTTGTCACAAATGCATAAACTATTGACAAATCCTCAAGAGCCCTGGAGATAAAAGGAGCACTTCTTCACTGATGGTGAGTGTAGTCTGGTACAACCACGATGGAAATCAGTGTGCAGACTCCTTGTAAACACTAGGATTGAAAGATCTTTTCAACCCAGATATTCTGCTTCTGTGTATTTTTCCAAAAGAGCTAAAGCATAGCACAGTGCTATACATGCAACCATATTTATAGTAACACAATTTGCCATAGCTAAATCTTATAAACAACCCAAATGTCCATCAACTGAGGAAGGAAAAAAGATGTGGTGTTTTTACACAATAGGCTATTCCTCAGCTATAAAGAAAGATAAACTTGAGGCTTTTACAGGTAAATGTGTTCATCTAGAGGCTATGTTCAGCCATCAAATGAATCAGCCCCATAAGTCTAAACTATATATTGTCTCCCTAGTGTCAGAACATGAACGAATAAATAAAATATGATAGGTATAATAGATACGGTAGCATGGAAGGAAACTGAACATACAGAATAGACAAATGAGATGAGAGAATGGAGAAAAATGGGGAAAAGGAAGGAGAAAAATCATGTAAGTATATTGACAAGATAGCTGACATGATTGTGCTGCTAATTTCTGTTTTGTTTTCTTAAGTAACAGTTCATGTTTAAAATTTTTACTTTAACCAATTTTATATACTGGTATCTGTAATCTAAGCAACTACATTGAAGACAGCAATGTGCAATATCGTAACCATGGTTGATGTCTCAGCTACTTTTCTCTTGTTGCTGTGACAAAATTTCTGAAAGAAAAAATGAAGGAAGGAAAGATTTATTTAGCTCACAGTTAGTGGAGGCTTCAGTCCATCCTCAGCTGGCTCCAAGGCAGAGCGGCATGTGGCAGAGGGCAGCAGCTCATGGTGGAGGAAAACAGCACAACAGCAAGAGCAAATGGGAGCAGTGGTGACAATGGCTGTAGAAAGTAAGCGTGTCTCCCTTATGTTGTATTTAGGCTAACCGCCCCAGGCTGGGTGTGGTGCTCACACTTGTAATCCCAGCAGCGCTCAGATTAGGACTTAATCACAAACTCTAGAAGTCCTCCTCATAACTACATGAGGTTTTATGGGGACATCTACACACAAACGATAACAATTGAACACCTTCAATCTTATTCTTCTAAATATGTATCATCTCTAATATCTTATCTATTATATTTAGCCACTGTTTAACTTAAATTGAAGAATATAAAAAGAATAAGAAAAAATAATACTTATCGAATGGTAAAATTACCATTTAATTGTTTCATCAATCTTGCATGACTATGTGGTAATCTGAACAACAAATTTGATGATAGCAATACATAATATAAAAAACACATTGTTAATTTTCAATTCTTGACTTGAACTTATGTACCATTTTTATTGTTTTATATTGTTTTGCTTTTTTTTCTTTGTTCTTGTTATTTGCTTTTATTTTTAACAAAATGAAATAGTAGGAGAGGCAATAAAAGGAACAAATTTTGAGAAAATAATGTAGTTAAGTGATGTATATTAAAGCAAAATGTCTGCACAGTTGTTATGGTTTGTGCCTAGCTGTCTCTCCAAAGCCTCATGCAGTCATGGGTCAGGGACTTCTAGAGTTTGTGATTAATTCATGATCCACTGGGATTATGGGTGATCCAAGGCTGTGATTATGAGTTTTAGTACTGCTGGGATTATAGGTTTACATACTTCTACCAGCCTGGGGTGGATGGCCTGCATGTAATCTAAGAGAGACAGACTTCGTTTCTGTTGCCATTGCTGCTGCTTCTCCTCCATTTTGCTCTTGTTGTTTGCGGCCACC